>NC_134362.1:173891605-174121605 GCF_048569485.1 Anomaloglossus baeobatrachus
TCGATGGTTGATTCTGATGTGTAAATTACTGATAACAGAGAATCTCTCATGATGATGTTTCCCCCGATGTATTGGATGTTGTTGATTGATTGTCAGTTCTGTCCTGAAGATTTCTGCACTTTTTGCTTCCATGTTTCATGCTCTTTATACTGTTAGGGCTTTTCGCCTGTTCATGGCTGTACATTATTATAATGATACCATTAAAGACAAGTGTGAACTTGGTAGTTTAATCTCATGTATATGAGCCGCTTGGAAGATGAGACTATAGAGGGCCGGGAAACGGATCTGCTCGGTTTTCCATGCATTGTAGGACTAATGGACATTTCTAGAATCTAAGTCATTTGATACATTATTAAGGGGAATTTCTGGGGTCTGATTGTAAGAAAAAAAAAGTGCTTTATTGGTCATCAGGTGCAGTACTAAGGGTAATGGGTGTTAAAAAATAAGCCTAGAAATCAAAAAAGGTTCATGAGGGGTTAAGGTGTGCATCTGGAAGTCAAGCAAGGCTACAAAGGGTTAAAGACGATGAAGAACTTCTCTAGACATTATACAATAAAGGTGAAGTATATAAGGAAACCTCGGGCACCTCTATTGAGCAAATTAAAAAAAAAATGGCCAAACTGAGTTGAATCACAAGGGGTTAAGAAACACCTCTAATAATCAGACATATACACAAAAGCTTAGGGAATACTTTTAGTAACAAACATGGCCTTACAGGTTTAAAGGTCACTTTTGATAAGTCTGGCCACAAAGGGTTAAGGTAAAGTAACTTCTAACGTAATGCTTGAGGAAAAAGGTTATGGGAGACTTAAGAAGTAAACAGAACCACAAGGGTTAAATGGACACTACAAAAGGTTAAGAGACACTTTAAGGAATTAAATGTAGCCAAGGGTTAATGGACATTTATAGTGATTAAATCTAGTTATGGAGAGTTAAGGGACCCTTTTTATAAATAAGCCAGACAAGTAATGGTTAAGTGACACGTCTAATACGTATGGATGGCCACAATGGCTTAATAGATAATTTTTGGAAGTAAGCATAGCCACAAGGGGTTAATGGAAGCTTATAGTTTGTAAGGCTAGGCAGAAATGGATGATGGACACTTCTAGTAAGGATTACTACTGAGGGTTAATGACCACTTCAAATAAGTTAGTCTTAACAGAATGGGTTATTGAATACTTTTTCGAAGTCAACATAGCTACAAGGGGTTAATGGAAACTTCTAGTTTGTAAGTCTGGGCAGGAAGGTTGGTCATTTCTAGTAAATAAGGCTGACCAAAACGTGTTAAGGGACACTTCGAGTAAGGTTGACCACTAGGGGTTAATGGACATTTCTAGTATGTAAGACTGGCCACAAAGGGTTAAGGGACACTTATAGTAAAGATGGCCACTAAGGATTAATGGACACTTCTATAAGTAAGGCTGGCTGCAATGGGCTAATGCAGAATTTGCCACAAGGGGTTAATGGAAATGTCTAGTTTGTAAGGCTGAAAAGAAAGAGTTAATGGACACTTCTAGTAAGTAAGGCTGGCCAGAAACGGTGGGTTAAGGAACACTAATAGTAAAGTTGGCCACTAAGGGTTAATGAACACTTATAGTATGTAAGACTGGCCACGAAGGGTTAAAGGACGCTTCTAGTAAACTTGGCCACTAAGGACTAAAGGACATCTCTAGTAAGTTAGATGCAATGGGTTAATGGATAATTTTTAGAAGTAAGCGTAGCCACAAGGGGTTAATGGACCCTTCTAGTATGTAAGGCTGACCACCAAGGGTTAAGGGACACTTCTAGTAAGGCTTGCCACTGAGGGTTAATAAGTAAGTTCTAATTAGACACTTCTAATAAGTAAGTCTTAACAGAATGGGTTAATGAGTACGTTTTGGAAGTAAGCATAGCCACAAGAGGTTAATGGAAACTTGTAGCTTGTAAGGAAAGGCAGAAAGTGTTAATGGATACTTCTAATAAGGTTTGTCGTTTCTAATAAATAAGGCTGGCCAGAAAGGGTTAAGGGACGCTTCTATTAAGGTTGGCCACTAGGGGTTAATGAACCCTTCTAGTATGTAAGGCTGGCCCCAAAGGGTTAAAGTAAAGTTGGCCACTAAGGATTAATGGACATTTCTAGTAAGTAAGGCTGGCTGCAATGGGTTAATGGATAATTTTTGGAAGTAAGCACAGTGACAAGGGGTTAATGGAAACTTCTAGTTTGTAATTCTGGGCAGAAAATGTTATTGGATCCTTCTAGTAAGGTTGGACACTTCTAGTCAATAAGGATGGCCAGAAAGGGTTAAGATACCCTTCAAGTTAAAATGGCTACTAGGGGTTAATGGATACCTAATATGTAAGGCTGGCTACAAAGGGTTAAAGGACATTTCTAGTAAAGTTGGCCACTAAGGATTACTCGACACTTCAAGTAAGGCTGACCACAATGGGATAATGGATAATTTTTGGAAGTAAGCATAGTCACAGGGGGTTAATGGACCCTTCTAGTATGTAAGGCTAGCCACAAAGGGTTAAGGGACACTTCTAGTACGTTTTGCCACTGAGGGTTAATGTCCACTTCAAATAAGTAAGTTTTAACACATTGGGTTAATGAATAATTTTTGGAAGTAAGCATAGTCCCAAGGGGTTAATGGAAACTTATAGTTTGTAAGGCTGGGCAGGAAGGGTTAATGGATACTTCTGGTAAGGTTGGTCACTTCTAGTCAAGAAGACTGGCTAGAAAGGGTTAAGGGACACTTCTAGTTAGGTTGGCCACCAGGGGTTAATCGACACTTCTCCTATGTAAGGCAGGCCACAAAGCGTTTTAAGGGACACTTCTAGTAAGATTTTCCACTGAGGGTTAATGAACACTTCAAATAAGTAGGGCTGACCATAATGGGTTAATGGATAATTTTGGGAAGTTAGAATAGGCACAAGGGATTGATGGACCCTTCTAGTATGTAAGGCTGGCCACAAAGGATTAGTTGAAACTTGTAGTGAGGTTCACCACTAAGGGGTTAATGGACACTTCAAATAAGTAAGGCTGACCATAAGGGGTTAATGGACACTTCAAATAAGTAAGGCTGACCATAATGGGTTAATGGATAATTTTTGGACGTAAGCATAGCAACAAAGGGTTAAAGGACACTCGGTTGGCCACTAAGGGTTAATGGACACTTTTAGTAAAGTAAGGATGAGCATAAAAAGTTAAGGGACACTAATCTTATAGGGTAAAGGGACATTTCTTGTGGGTAATTCAGACCACAAATGGTTAAGAGAGGCTTCTAGTAAAGACGTCTTTTCCAGTCATTGCATTCTGTATAGAATTTCTATTGGGAGCAAATCAAATTTGATCATTGGATGATTGACAGGTGAGGGGAAGGCGATAAACTGCTGGTCAGAAGACGAGAGGGAAGCGTCAGCTCCAGAAATGGGGGCTTTGTTTCCTTAAATCATCTGATGCGTGGATACCGGAGGGCGCTGAGACTCACTGTACTGTCGAATTATTAATGACCATCATCCATGTGTGCTTGTATAATAAATGCGAGTGGCAAGTAAAGGCAAAACGTGCAATTAAACAGTATAACATCTTAGTATAATTGTACTTGTGAGAACGCCAGGCATCTCGGAGCATTCCACCAATACGGTGCATCACAAAACTCCATCTTAAAGATATCTGGAAATAAATGGAGTCAAAATCTTGGGCACTGTGCCCTGTGATCTTTGTGTCCAGGCCGTTACAAAACTGTAAAGTGTTTCCTTATATATACACACAATATAAATCCATATATGGTCAAAAGGTTCCTCGTGGGCGTTGCCCACCTTTGTAAGTGTCTGCTCATTCTTCAGCAGTGATTTGTAAATTCCTTATATCTAGAGAATATCAATCCATATATGGTCAAAAGGTTCCTCATGGGCGTTACCCACTGCTGTCAGTGTGTGCTCATTGGTCAGCAGTGATTTGTAAATTCCTTATATTTAGAGAATATCAATCCATATATGGTCAAAAGGTTCCTCGTGGGTGTTGCCAACTGCTGTGTGTGCTTATTGGGCAGCAGTGATTTGTAAATTTCTTATGTTCAGAGAATATCAATCCATACATGGTCAAAAGGTTCCTCGTGGGCGTTGCCCACTGCTGTAAGTGTGTGCTCATTGGTCAGCAGTGATTTGTAAATTTCTTATATTCAGAGTATATCAATCCATACATGGTCAAAAGGTTCCTCATGGGCTTTACCCACTGCTGTAAGTGTCTGCTCATTGGTCAGCAGTGATTTGTAAATTCCTTATATTCAGAGAATATCAATCCATATATGGTCAAAAGGTTCCTCGTGGGTGTTGCCGATTGCTGTGTGTGCTTATTGGGCAGCAGTGATTTGTAAATTTCTTATATTCAGAGAATATCAATCCATATATGGTCAAAAGGTTCCTCGTGGGTGTTGCCCACTGCTGTAGGTGTGTACTCATTGGTCAGTTGTGATTTGTAAATTTCTTATATTCAGAGAATATCAATCCATATATGGTCAAAAGGTTCATCGTGGGTGTTGCCCACTGCTGTAGGTGTGTACTCATTGGTCAGTAGTGATTTGTAAATTCCTTATATTCAGAGAATATCAATCCATATATGGTCAAAAGGTTCCTTGTGGACGTTACCCAATGCTGTAAGTGTGTGCTCATTGGTCAGCAGTGATTTGTAAATTCCTTATATTCAAAGAATATCAATCCATATATGGTCAAAAGTTTCCTCGTGGGTGTTGCCCACTGCTGTAGGTGTGTGCCCATTGGTCAGTAGTGATTTGTAAATTCCTTATATTCAGAGAATATCAATCCATATATGGTCAAAAGGTTCCTTGTGGACGTTACCCAATGCTGTAAGTGTGTGCTCATTGGTCAGCAGTGATTTGTAAATTCCTTATATTCAAAGAATATCAATCCATATATGGTCAAAAGGTTCCTCGTGGGTGTTGCCGACTGCTGTGTGTCCTCATTGGTCAGCAGTGATTTGTAAATTTCTTATATTCAGAGAATATCAATCCATATATGGTCAAAAGGTTCCTCATGGGTGTTGCCGACTGCTGTGTGTGCTTATTGGGCAGCAGTGATTTGTAAATTCCTTATATTCAGAGAATATCAATCCATATATGGTCAAAAGGTTCCTCGTGGGTGTTGCCCACTGCTGTAAGTGTGTGCTCATTGGTCAGCAGTAATTTGTAAATTCCTCATATTCAGAGAATATCAATCTATAAATGGTCAAAAGGTTCTTCATGGGCGTTACCCAATGCTGTAAGTGTGTGCTCATTGGTCAGCAGTGATTTGTAAATTCCTTATATTCAAAGAATATCAATCCATATATGGTCAAAAGGTTCCTCGTGGGTGTTGCCGACTGCTGTGTGTCCTCATTGGTCAGCAGTGATTTGTAAATTTCTTATATTCAGAGAATATCAATCCATATATGGTCAAAAGGTTCCTCATGGGTGTTGCCGACTGCTGTGTGTGCTTATTGGGCAGCAGTGATTTGTAAATTCCTTATATTCAGAGAATATCAATCCATACATGGTCAAAAGGTTCCTCGTGGGTGTTGCCCACTGCTGTACGTGTGTGCTCATTGGTCAGCAGTGATTTGTAAATTCCTCATATTCAGAGAATATCAATCTATAAATGGTCAAAAGGTTCTTCATGGGCGTTACCCACTGCTGTAGGTGTGTGCTCATTGGTCAGTAGTGATTTGTAAATTCCTTATATTCAGAGAATATCAATCCATATATGGTCAAAAGGTTCCTCGTGGGCGTTGCTCACTGCTGTAAGTGTGTGCTCATTGGTCAGTAAGGATTTGTAAGTTACTCTGTATTTTCTTTGTCCTGGCTTTCAGTCATTTGTGTGATAAGCAGGTCTTTAGATAGAATCTGATAACACAATTAAGACTTTTTGAAAATCAAATCTCAATTGAAAAATGAAGAGAAATCCAGCTTTGACGTTTTAATCGCATGTGTATTCCATTGACTGATTCTGCGCACGCACCATCATTTCCCGTGATCGTCTTATCAAAGGGGGCAACACATGAGCAGTAAGCTCCTAATGATATTTCAAAAGCTAGACTATCGATCTGTGCATGCACCGCCTCCTTTGGCAAGGTGGTGGCGCTGACAATGATTGCGCATGTGCAGAGTGCGGAGAAATATCGAGTCAGCTGAGAGAAGATCAGAAAAAATGGATCAAAGTGTTACAGCAAAATCCATCAAAATGAGCTCACTGATACATTCTCAGTTAACTCATTTTGTAGCTAGCAAAACAGAGGCTATAGGAAGAAAACAAAGCAAAAAAGCTGTGAAATAGGGAGTCAGCTGAGAGGAGTTCAGAAAAAGATGGACTAAGGTCTTACAAAACAAGCTCACTGATAGATTCTCAGTTAACTCATTTTGCAGCCAGCAATTGACAATGCAAAACAGAGGCTATAGAAGGAAAACAGTGCAAAAATGCTGTGAAATAGGGAGTCAGCTGAGAGGAGTTCAGAAAAAGACAGACTAAGATCTTACAAACAAGCTCACTGATAGATTCTCAGTTAACTCATTTTGCAGCCAGCAATTGACAATGCAAAACAGAGCCAATAAAAGGAAAATAGTGCAAAAATGTTAATAAAAAAGAGTTGCAAAAATTGATTTACTCAGTGGTCTTTGAACTTGCCCTAGATTTATTTCGCCCCTATTTATTAATATTGGCCGTAATATAGATATAGTTTGGTATTTTCTTTTTTAGTGATTCCTTAGAAACATGTATTTTTGCGCTGTATTCTCACTGCCAGTGTAACTGCCTGAAAGTGATTTAGACCGGCTGTTCCGGTCCTTGACTGCACATTTATTAAAAGCACAAATTGAGACGAAACACTTACCAGGAAGATAAATCAGATTTATTCATACTGTTGATCAAATGAACACTTTCATCAGAACATTTATGCAAACTCATAGTTTAGATATATGCTGGATGGAGACAGAAGAGTTGAAATGATCTGTCTCGGTGACATCCCGGAGCTTGATGTTAGTGGAGTTGCAGTCCTTGGGGCTCTTGATCATAATGGTGAGACGACTTTCATGGCAATTCAAATTTAAAGATCTATTATGGAGACTCCATAGATTGCTTTTTGGGGTCTTTCCACACTTGTCCCCAAGTAGGAGGTGGTCGCGCCCTGCAATGTAGAGTGTATGGTTATATAGAGTGCAAGGCGCTACGCTTATTGCTAAATGTGTATGTTGCTACCTGGGTGCAGGTTCCAGATACAGTAGAGCGGGGCTGTTACCAAAAGGCGCCACCTAGTGGTTGACCTGGGATAGGATAGGGTTAAAGGGGTTGTGACAGATGCAGAAAGAGGAGGGTTCACTGGTCTCAAGAGGAGCCAATCAAGAATAGGATTCGAGGGTGAGAAGATGTGGGGTCATTGAGGGAACCCTGCTGTGTCCTCATAAAGTCCGGAGCCTTGGCTCACCCCGGTGGGTTTAAAGAGAGTTGTCCAGCTAGAGAAGCCATTTTAGGTTCAAATAGTGGGGATTTCCCAGCAGTCCTTGCTGTTAATAGAATTCATTGTGTTCTGGCCATCCTGGTGGAAGGATCTGCTGGGTTACTGTCCTGTGCCCATCCATCTTCAACTTTGGAGTCTATCTGAAGCGGTGGATTTTGGTGTTCGTATCCTTCCGTTTATTATCCAGTATGAGACACTAGCCCCACCGCTGCACTAATAAACACGGAAGGGAAGGAAAGACAGACAGGGGGTCTGTCTTTCCTTCCCTTCCTTGTTTACTAGTGCAGTGGTGGGGCTAGTGTCTCTTGACGGCCATGTGAGGGATTAGGTATCCGGCTCGACGACAGGTTGAATCACCCCATATAGGGACACTAGGGAGCATAGGTACAGCTTGAAGAGAATGCAAGAGGTGACCCATTCTCCCCCCTCACTAGCGCTAGGGCCCACCATTGTTAAGGTGTCCTCTATGTTTCCCTTTGTGTATGGAGTTTTTTGTAGTGTGTCAGATGCCTGTAGGTTTGAACACCACTGTCATGCGGTGCTTTCGGACTTCTCCATCTCCAAGTGTGACAGCATCACCACCCGAAGTCCTGCGAGCACCCAGAGTCTTCTTGGCAAAGGAGTGCAGCACCCATGTGCCCCCGGGCCGGCACTTTCCTTCACCCATTTGTGAGGGACCCATTATTTACCCCAATTTTTTAATCCATGTAACAGTTTAGACAGACCTCACAAATCTTACGTGGTGGTTCAGGACCTTCTGTATGGACATGTCATAACCTGTGTCCGGTAGCTTTGATCCATGGGAACCTGGTTCCTGGGAACAGCCGCTGTTTCTGTTCTATGTGGCCGGGCCGGAGGAGGATTCTCTCATAGAGTACAAAGGAGTGCTCAGCTGAACTTTCCTGGCAATGAGGGAGTTGGGGGAGATAACTGTCAGACGAATGATCGTACGGGCAATAGCTGTCTAATGTGCATGGACGCCTTAAGTAAGAAGGCCTCTTGCTCTAGGGAAGCCTGATCTTCCATGTTTAATGGTCATCCATTGATTTGTAAAGGAAATCTGGTGATAACAACTAACCACCAAAGAGCTGGATCCAAGCTGATGGCCACTAGTTCCAGGAGCCGGAACTGTTCTGATCAAATGATTGCCAAGTGGTTCCAGGAGTCAGATCTGTGATAATCAGCTGATTCTCAGTGGTTCTAGTAGCCAGATTTGTACTGATCAGCTGATTCCAGTGGTTCCAGGAGTTGGATCTGTAATAATCAGATGATTGCCAGTGGCTCCAGGAGTTGGACATGTGATAATCAGCTGAATGCTACTGGTTCCAGGAGTTGGATCTGTGATAATCAGATGATTGCCAGTGGTTCCAGGAGTTGGATCTGTGATAATCAGATGATTGCCAGTGGCTCCAGGAGTTGGGCATGTGATAATCAGCTGAATGCCAGTGGTTCCAGGAGTTGGATCTGTGATAATCAGATGATTGCCAGTGGTTCCAGGAGTTGGATCTGTGATAATCAGATGATTGCCAGTGGTTCCAGGAGTTGGATCTGTAATAATCAGATGATTGCCAGTGGCTCCAGGAGTTGGACATGTGATAATCAGCTGAATGCCACTGGTTCCAGGAGTTGGATCTGTGATAATCAGATGATTGCCAGTGGTTCCAGGAGTTGGATCTGTGATAATCAGATGATTGCCAGTGGTTCCAGGAGTTGGATCTGTGATAATCAGATGATTGCCAGTGGTTCCAGGAGTTGGATCTGTGATAATCAGATGATTGCTAGCGGTTCCAGGAGTTGGATCGGTGATAATCATATGATTGCCAGTGGTTCCAGGAGTTGGACCTGTGATAATCAGATGATTGCCAGTGGTTCCGGGAGTCGAATCTGTGATAATTAGATGATTGCCAGTGGTTTCAGGAGTTGGATCTGTGATAATCAGATGATTGCTAGCGGTTCCAGAAGTTGGATCGGTGATAATCATATGATTGCCAGTGGTTCCAGGAGTTGGACCTGTGATAATCAGATAATTGCCAGTGGTTCCGGGAGTCGAATCTGTGATAATTAGATGATTGCCAGTGGTTTCAGGAGTTGGATCTGTGATAATCAGATGATTGCTAGCGGTTCCAGGAGTTGGATCTGTGATAATCAGATGATTGCTAGCGGTTCCAGGAGTTGGATCGGTGATAATCAGATGAATGCCAGTGGTTCCAGGAGTTGGATCTGTGATAATTAGCTGATTGCCAGTGGTTCCAGGAACTAGATATGTACTGATCAGCTGAATGCCAGTGGTTCCAGGAGCCGGCTATGTGATAATCAGCTGATTGTCAATGGTTCCAGGAATTGCATCTGCGCTGATCAGCTGATTGTCAATGGTTCTAGGAGCCAGATTTTTGCTGTTCCGCTAATTGCCAGTGGTTCCAGGAGCCAAATCTCTTCTGATCAGTTGATTGTCAGTGGTTCCAGGAGCCGGATCTGTGATAATCAGCTAATCGCCAGTAGTTCGGGGAGGTGAACCTGCGCCAGTTACCATCGGAGGGGCTTTGTCTTGATCATTTTTGGGGGTTGGTATATATTTAAATACTTGTTTACAAATACAACTACAATAACAATGGGTTAACAGCCAAGGTTCACCAGACCATAACAACAATGACCACATGGCAGTGTCCCTGAAATAATGACACAAGAGTAACAACTCTGGACCTTGGAGCCATTCCCTGCCCGATACAAGAACTACAAGTCTTAATTATAGTAAACTGGTAATATACGTTTTATTATTCTTTGGCAAGTGACGTTACTTTGTTTTTTTGGCTGCTATTGGAAAGCGCTCCCCTGAGACAGCAAAATCTATACATTGAGAGGCTGAAATCCTTCCAATAAATCAATGTCTGATGTATAGAGAAAATAGTCAAAGAATTAATGCAACTTTTACCGAGTGACCGCACATCATTGAGCAGTGGATAGTAACATCACATTGTGTATAGCTGAGACCAGGCAAGAAGTACAGGATCACTGAGGGAAGGAGGCGTTGGCCAAAATCTCGCGATACATGACCCCATCCATCCTCCCTCCCCGGTGCAGTCGTCCTGTCTCCTTTGCAGAGCTGTGCCCCCAAATTATGATGTTTCCACCCCCATGCTTCATGGTTGGGACGGTGTTCTTGGGGTTGTACTCATCCTTCTTCTTCCTCCAAACATGGCGAGTAGAGTTGACACCAAAAAGTCCTAATTTGGGCTCATCTGACCATACGTCTCCTCTGGATCATCCAGATGGTCATTGGAGAACTTCAAATAGGCCTGGACATGTGCTGGTATGAACAGGAGGACCTTGCATGCCTACCAGGATTCTAATCTATGGTGTCCTAATGTGTTATCAACGGTAATCTTTGAGACTGTGGTGCAAGCTCTCTTCAGGTCATTGACCAGGTCCTCCCATTCAGTTCTGGGCAGATTCCTGACCTTTCTCCGAATCATCCTTACCCCATGAGGTGAAATCTTTCATGGAGCCTTAGGCGGGCTTTGCACACTACGACATCGCAGGTGCGATGTCGGTGGGGTCAAATTGAAAATGACGTACTTCCGGCATCGCATGCGACATCGTAGTGTGTAAAGCGCAAAAGCGTCATAATCGTATCATCGGTGCAGCGTCGGCGTAATCCATAATTACGCTGACGCGACGGTCCGATGTTGTTCCTCGCTACTGCGGCAGCACACATCACTGTGTGAGAAGCCGCAGGAGCGAGAAACATCTCCTACCTGCGTCCTGCGGCTCACGTCGGCTATGCGGAAGGAAGGAGGTGGGCGGGATGTTTACGTCCCGCTCATCTCCGCCCCTCCGCTTCTATTGGCAGCCTGCCGTGTGACATCGCTATGACGCCGCACGACCCGCCCCCTTAATAAGGAGGCAGTTCACCGGCCAGAGTGACGTTGCAGGGCAGGTGAGTGCATGTGAAGCTGCCTTAGCGATAATGTTCGCTACGGCAGCTATCACCATGATATCGCAGCTGCGACGGGGGCGGGGACTATCACGCACGGCATTGCAGCATCGGCTTGCGATGCCATAGTTTGCAAAGTGCCCCTTATACTGGGTAAGATTAACAATCATCATGTGTTTCTTCCATTTTCTAATAATTATGCCAACAGTTGTTGTCTTCTCACCAAGCTGCTTGCCATTGTCCTGTAGCCCATCTCAAACTTGTGCCAGTCTACAATTTTATCCCTGGTGTCCTTAGACAGCTCTTTAGTCTTGGACATGGTGGAGACTATTTCTTTTATCTATCTATCTTTCTATCGATCTATCTATTGATCGAAAGATTGATAGATACAGACATATTTGGCTCCCATGTCACGTGGGTGAATAAACCACTGCTGTTTTTTTGTTGTTTTTTTGCCACCATACTTTGGAATACTGCTGTTTTTTGGATTATATACAGAAGGATTTGGAGTCGGTCACAAGAGGATTGCACCCTGTTCACATTTTCTTAAGAATAGTGCTTCTTTTTTTGATTATTGGCTCAGTGATTGGTTCTGGGGTCCTGGATTCAAGACGTTTGTATGTTTTCCCCATGTTTTTTCAGGTTTCCTACGGGTTCTACGGTTTCCTTCTCGCATTCTAAAGACATATTGATAGGGGATTTAGATTGTGAGCCCCAATGGGGACGGTGACCATCACCTCTGTTGAATTAATAGCACCCATTTTTTCGTCTGTTTCCTCCCACTCTCTAATTTCATACCAATAGGGGACTTAGATTGTGAGCCCTGATGGCGACAGTGACAATCACCACTGTGGAATTAGTGGCGCCCAAGTTTTTGTGGGTTTCCTCCCACACCCTAAGAACATTCTGATAGGGGATTTAGATTGTGATCCCCAATGGGGACGGTGATGATCACCTCTGGGGAATTAATGGCGCCCATATTTTCATGGGTTTCCTCTGGGTTCTCTGGTTTCCTCCCACACTCTAAGAATATACCGATAGGGGATTTATATTGTGAGCCCCAATGGGGACAGTGACAATCACCTCTGTGGAATTAATGGCTCCCATGTTTTCATGGGTTTCCTCCCACACTCTAAAGACATACCGATAGGGGATTTAGATTGTGATCCCCGATGGGGATAGTGACAATCACCTCTGTGGAATTAATGGCTCCCATATTTTAATGGGTTTCCTCTGGGTTCTCTGGTTTCGTCCCACACTCTAAGGACATACCGATAGGGGATTTAGATTGTGAGCCCCAATGGGGACGGTTGCAATCACCTCTGTGGAATTAATGGCGCCCATATTTTCGTGCGTTTCCTCCCACACCCTAAGGACATACCGATAGGGGATTTATATTGTGAGCCCCGATGGGGACGGTGATAATCACCTCTATGGAATTAATGGAGCCCATATTTTCGTGAGTTTCCGCCCACACCCTAAGAACATACCGATAGGGGATTTAGAATGTGAGCTCCATTGGGGACGGTGGCAATCACTTCTGTGGAATTAATGGCGCCCATATTTTCGTGGGTTTCCTCCCACATTCTAAGGACATACCAATAGGGAATTTATGTTGTGAGCCCCAATGAGGATGGTAACAGTCACCTCTGTGGAATTAATGGAGCCCATATTTTTGTGGGTTTCCTCCCACACTCTAAGAACATTCCAATTGGGGATTTAGATTGTGAGCCCTGATGGGGACAGTGATGATCACCTCTGTTGAATTAGTGGCGCTCATGTTTTCGTGGGTTTCCTCCCATACTCTAAGGACATACCGATAGGGGATTTAGATTATGAGCCCCAATGGGGACGGTGACAATCATCTCTGTGGAATTAATGACGCCGATGTTTTCTTGGGTTTCCTCCCACACAGTAAGAACATTCCAATAGGGGACTTTGATTGTGATCCCTGATGGGGACGGTGATGATCACCTCTGTGGAATTAATGCAGCCCATATTTTCGTGGGTTTCCTCCCGCACCCTAAGAACATTCCGATTGGGTATTTAGATTGTGAGCCCCGATGGGGACGGTGACAATCACCTCTATGGAATTAATGGAGCCCATATTTTCGTGGGTTTCCGCCCACACCCTAAGAACATACCGATAGGGGATTTAGAATGTGAGCTCCATTGGGGACGGTGGCAATCACCACTGTGGAATTAATGGCGCCCATATTTTCGTGGGTTTCCTCCCACATTCTAAGGACATACCAATAGGGAATTTATGTTGTGAGCCCCAATGGGGATGGTAACATTCACCTCTGTGGAATTAATGGAGCCCATATTTTCGTGGGTTTCCTCCCACACTCTAAGAACATTCCAATTGGGGATTTAGATTGTGAGTCCCGATGGGGACGGTGATGATCACCTCTGTTGAATTAGTGGCGCTCATGTTTTCGTGGGTTTCCTCCTATACTCTAAGGACATACCGATAGGGGATTTAGATTGTGATCCCCAATGGGGACAGTGACAAGGGGGTAAACAAATAAATATAAGAGACCCCTAGATGAGATAGATACAGGCGGGTGATACTTTCTTTACGTCTCGTTGAGTTTGGCGCCGATTGTGGCCCCTCCGTTCCTTTGGGCTGTGGACAGGGGAGACGCACCTGAGCTTTGTATTCCGCCTCGCTCGCACAGACATGTTTATACGTGGTGGTTGTCAGGCGGCGTTTTTAAAGGCTCTGCCTAACCCAGAGGGTGACATATAAAGGCTTGTCTTCTCCTCTCCGGCCCCGTTGTCACCGGCAGGGTCCCTCCCTTGTTAACTTGATAAATAATTTGACTAGGGGGAATCTGCCAGGTTTTATGCGCACTGTCTATTTTCCACTCGCTGCAAATAAATTCCCCTCACTCCGAGGGCACTAAAATCCCAAACACGCGGTATTTTCCCACTTTGCAGCCGACGTTATAAAATATTTATTTCATCTCCTCTCTCTAATTTAATAAAAGACAGCAAATGCTTCACAATTAGTTTTGAATGAGGAGTTTTATCATGTACATTTTTATTCCTAGGATAATTTTCTGCTTGTTGTGTTTTATTGCCTCTTCTAAAGGTAGATGCACCAGGGTATATGAGTATTCATGGCCGCCGCGTGCCGGAGACTCTTTTTTTTTTTTTTTTTCTTCTGTCAGCTTTTCGTTCTGTTTATTCTATTCATAATCGATGGTAAGAAAGATGCGTTAAACCTGTTGTGACCCTAAGGGACAGGTTTCTCCAATAAATATATATTATTTTGTTATTATATATGTTTATTACTGTATTATATTAGTATTATTTTATTATACACATTAGAGGACATTTATAAGTCATAAATGTGTATAAAAGTCACATTCAACCACATTGGCTAATAAACAAGTTCACTTTTTGCACTTTTTTTGGATTCGGGCTATAAAAGCCGAGGCAGGGAATGTAGCAGCCATGTTGTGGTGAATCTGGATGGTGAGAGGATGTCACATATCACAGCTCAGCCGTAGAGATAAGGAGACAAAGCCAAAAAGAACATTACAGATTACCATTTTTTTCACTTATAGTGATATATATATTGTGGTCACTTTGACAGTAAAAAAACTGTGTTTGCATTAAAAAGCCAGAAATGGGTTGGTCCTCGCCTCTTCTTCATGGGCCTCCATAGCGGCAGATCTCCCGATTTCTATGGGGTTCCTCAATTGGGTGAAACTCAGTGCCGAACAGCCTCGCCACCTTTTAGATTTCAACGGTATCTGCGTCTTGATGGCTGATGGCTTCCTCCTCTGCCATTCAGCCTGTGCTATTGAGACTGGATGTAGCAGGGGAGCTGTGGAGCCCCCATACTGTATATAGTGGAGATGTGGGGGTACCATATCCAATATATAAAGCTGAGTGTATGTATGTGTATATGTGTATGTATGTGTGTATGTGTGTGTATGTATGTATGTATGTGTGTGTGTGTGTGTATGTGTATATGTATGTGCTGTGTATGTATGTATGTGTGTGTATGTGTATATGTATGTGGTGTGTATGTGTATGTATGTATGTTTGTGTGTATGTATATGAGTATGTATGTATGTGAGTATGTATGTGTGTGTGTGTGAGTATGTGTATGTATGTATGTATGTATGTATGTGTGTATACGTATGTATATGTCTGTGTATGTTTGTATATGTGTGTGTATGTATGTATGTGTGTATGTGTATATGTATGTGGTGTGTATGTGTATGTATGTTTGTGTGTATGTATATGAGTATGTATGTATGTGAGTATGTATGTGTGTGTGTATGTGTATGTATGTATGTGTGTATTTGTGTATACGTATGTATGTGTCTGTGTATGTTTGTATATGTGTGTGTATGTATGTATGTGTGTGTATGTGTGGATGTATATATGTGTGGGGATGTATGTGTGTATGTCTGTGTATGTGTGTGTGTATATGTGTGTGTGTATGTCCGCTAAAGGAATCCGCACCGTCACATATACAATCACGAAAGTTTGTACAGTCACCTCATTTGATTCAGGAAATGTAATAGACTATGTTTTGAGGGGAAAGTTTAACCCCACGCTTTACAGTTATTTGTCAAAAAACCTGCTTACATTAAAGTCAATGGAATTGAGAACGGATCTGTTATTCTAGACTCTTATTATGGACAGAGAGAGAGACACACAGCGAGACCCACACACACAGAAACTGTATGGATGTCTGAGCTAATATATTACCCTGGATATTTATCAGGTAGCCTATAGCCCTATAGCAACCAGTCACAGGTATGCTTCTATTTTGTTACAGATTAAGAAGCTCTGATTGGTTTCTATAGGCAATGAAGGACATTCTTGGTATAAGAAGCTTATGTGTCAGTTAATATTATTTCAGTAGTGAGAGGGCGAGTGGGAGAGAGGGAAAGTGGGAGAGAGAAAGAGAGCGAGGGAGAGAGGGAAAGTGGGAGAGAGAAAGAGAGCGAGGGAGAGAGGGAGAGAGGGAGAGAGGGAAAGTGGGAGAGAGAAAGAGAGCGAGGGAGAGAAGGAGAGAGGGAAAGTGGGAGAGAGAAAGAGAGCGAGGGAGAGAGGGAGAGAAGGAAAGTGGGAGAGAGAAAGAGAACGAGGGAGAGTGGGAGAGAGGGAAAGTGGGAGAGAGAAAGAGCAAGGGAGAGAGGGAGAGTGGGAGAGAGGGAGAGAGGGAAAGTGGGAGAGAGAAAGAGAGCGAGGGAGAGAGGGAGAGAGGGAAAGTGGGAGAGAGAAAGAGCAAGGGAGAGAGGGAGAGTGGGAGAGAGGGAGAGAGGGAAAGTGGGAGAGAGAAAGAGAGCGAGGGAGAGAGGGAGAGAGGGAAAGTGGGAGAGAGAAAGAGAGAGAGAGGGAAAGTGGGAGAGAGAAAGAGAGCGAGGGAAAGAGGGAGAGAGAAAGAGAGCGAGGGAGAGAGGGAAAGTGGGAGAGAGAAAGAGAGCGAGGGAGAGAGGGAGAGAGGGAGAGAGGGAAAGTGGGAGAGAGAAAGAGAGCGAGGGAGAGAAGGAGAGAGGGAAAGTGGGAGAGAGAAAGAGAGCGAGGGAGAGAGGGAGAGAAGGAAAGTGGGAGAGAGAAAGAGAACGAGGGAGAGTGGGAGAGAGGGAAAGTGGGAGAGAGAAAGAGCAAGGGAGAGAGGGAGAGTGGGAGAGAGGGAGAGAGGGAAAGTGGGAGAGAGAAAGAGAGCGAGGGAGAGAGGGAGAGAGGGAAAGTGGGAGAGAGAAAGAGAGCGAGAGAGAGAGGGAAAGTGGGAGAGAGAAAGAGAGCGAGGGAAAGAGGGAGAGAGAAAGAGAGCAAGGGAGAGAGGGAGAAAGGGAGAGAGGGAAAGTGGGAGAGAGAAAGAGAGAGAGGGAGAGAGGGAGAGTGGAAGAGAGGGACAGAGGGAGAGAAGGAAAGTGGGAGAGAGAAAGAGAACGAGGGAGAGTGGGAGAGAGGGAAAGTGGGAGAGAGAAAGAGCAAGGGAGAGAGGGAGAGTGGGAGAGAGGGAGAGAGGGAAAGTGGGAGAGAGAAAGAGAGCGAGGGAGAGAGGGAGAGAGGGAAAGTGGGAGAGAGAAAGAGAGCGAGAGAGAGAGGGAAAGTGGGAGAGAGAAAGAGAGCGAGGGAAAGAGGGAGAGAGAAAGAGAGCAAGGGAGAGAGGGAGAAAGGGAGAGAGGGAAAGTGGGAGAGAGAAAGAGAGAGAGGGAGAGAGGGAGAGTGGAAGAGAGGGACAGAGGGAGAGAGGGAAAGTGGGAGAGAGAAAGAGAGCGAGGGAGAGAGGGAAAGTGGGAGAGAGAAAGAGAGCGAGGGAGAGTGGGAGAGAGGGAAAGTGGGAGAGAGAGAAAGAGAGCGAGGGGGAGAGGAAGACAGGGAAAGTGAGAGAGAGAAAGAGAGCGAGGGAAAGAGGGAGAGAGGGACAGAGAAAGAGAGCGAGGGAGAGAGGGAGAGAGGGAGAGAGGGAAAGTGGGAGAGAGAAAGAGAGCGAGGGAGAGAGGGAGAGAGGGAAAGTGGGAGAGAGAAAGATAGCGAGGGAGAGAGGGAAAGTGGGAGAGAGAAAGAGAGCGAGGGAGAGAGGGAGAGAAGGAAAGTGGGATAGAGAAAGAGAGCGAGGGAGAGAGGGAGAGAGGGAAAGTGGGAGAGAGAAAGAGAGCGAGGGAGAGAGGGAAAGTGGGAGAGAGAAAGAGAGCGAGGGAGAGAGGGAGAGAAGGAAAGTGGGAGAGAGAAAGAGAGCGAGGGAGAGAGGGGGAGCGAGACAGAGAGACTGTGTTACTATCCCTGGCAACACTGGGTTCTACAATTAGTTGTATATAAAGAAGCTATGGGGCCATCATACTGTATATAGGGGTTGTGGGGGTATAATACTATATGTATGACAGAGCTGTCAGGGACATCACACTGTAAATAGGGAGCTGTGGGTGCCCCCCATACTGTATATAGGGGAGTTGTTGGCACCATCATCCTATACATAAGGAGCTGCAGGCACATTCACACAGTATATAGCGAGCTGTGGGGATATAATAATGTATATAGGAGGCTGTGGGGGAAGTCACACTGTATATAGGGGCTGTGGTTGATATCATACTGTATATAGGTTCTAAAGGGGACTTTATACTGTATATAGAAGAGCTGTGGGGCCATCATCTTGTATAGCTTTCACACAGGATATAGGGAGCTATGAGGCGATCATACTGTATATAGGGAGCTGTGCGGCCATCATACTGTATATAGGGAGCTGTGCGGCCATCATACTGTATATAGGGAGCTGTGCGGCCATCATACTGTATAATGGGAGCTGTGCGGCCATCATACTATATATAGGGAACTGCAGGATCATCATCCTGTATAAAGAGGCTGAAGAAGACATGATACTGGGGGATATCATACTGTATATACAGGCTGAAGAGAACATCATACTGCACATAGATGACCTACGGGAACATCATCCTGTATATAGGGGCTGAAGGTGACACCATAGTGTATATAGAAAGCTGTGGGGGATATCAAACTGTATATAAGTAGATTTTAGAATATTTGCTTCTCTCTCTGTCTCTGTATATATATATATATATATATATATATACACAGTCATATGAAAAAGTTTGGGCACCCCTATTAATGTTAACCTTTTTTCTTTATAACAATTTGGGTTTTTGCAGCAGCTATTTCAGTTTCATATATCTAATAACTGATGGACTGAGTAATATTTCGTGATTGAAATGAGGTTTATTGTACTAACAGAAAATGTGCAATCCGCATTTAAACAAAATTTGACCGGTGCAAAAGTATGGACACCCTTATCAATTTATTGATTTGAACACCCCTAACTATTTTTTACTGACTTACTAAAGCACTAAATTGGTTTTGTCACCTCATTGAGCTTTGAACTTCATAGGCAGGTGTATCCAATCATGAGAAAAGGTATTTAAGGTGGCCACTTGCAAGTTGTTCTCCTATGTGAATCTCCTATGAAGAGTGGCATCATGGGCTCCTCAAAACAACTCTCAAATGATCTGAAAACAAAGATTATTCAACATAGTTGTGCAGGGGAAGGATACAAAAAGTTGTCTCAGAGATTTAAACTGTCAGTTTCCACTGTGAGGAACATAGTAAGGAAATGGAAGAACACAGGTACAGTTCTTGTTAAGCCCAGAAGTGGCAGGCCAAGAAAAATATCAGAAAGGCAGAGAAGAAGAATAGTGAAAACAGTCAAGGACAATCCACAGACCACCTCCAAAGACCTGCAGCATCATCTTGCTGCAGATGGTGTCAATGTGCATCGGTCAACAATACAGCGCACGTTGCACAAGGAGAAGCTGTATGGGAGAGTGATGCGAAAGAAGCCGTTTCTGCAAGCACGCCACAAACAGAGTCGCCTGAGGTATGCAAAAGCACAATTGGACAAGCCAGTTACATTTTGGAAGAAGGTCCTGTGGACTGATGAAACAAAGATTGAGTTGTTTGGTCATACAAAAAGGCGTTATGCATGGAGGCAAAAAAACACAGCATTCTAAGAAAAGCACTGGCTACCCACAGTAAAATTTGGTGGAGGTTCCATCATGCTTTGGGACTGTGTGGCCAATGCCGGCATCGGGAATCTTGTTAAAGTTGAGGGTCGCATGGATTCAACTCAGTATCAGCAGATTCTTGACAATAATGTGCAAGAATCAGTGACGAAGTTGAAGTTACGCAGGGGATGGATATTTCAGCAAGACAATGATCCAAAACACCGCTCCAAATCTACTCAGGCATTCATGCAGAGGAACAATTACAATGTTCTGGAATGGCCATCCCAGTCCCCAGACCTGAATATCATTGAAAATCTGTGGGATGATTTGAAGCGGCTGTCCATGCTCGGCGACCATCAAACTTAACTGAACTGGAATTGTTTTGTAATCAGGAATGGTCAAATATACCTTCATCCAGGATCCAGGAACTCATTAAAAGCTACAGGAAGCGACTAGAGGCTGTGATTTTTGCAAAAGGAGGATCTACAAAATATTAATGTCACTTTTATGTTGAGGTGCCCATACTTATACACCTGTCAAATTTTGTTTAAATGCGGATTGCACATTTTCTGTTAGTACAATATCCTCATTTCAATCCAGAAATATTACTCAGTCCATCAGTTATTAGATATATGAAACTGAAATAGCAAAAACCCAAATTGTTATAAGGAAAAAAGGTTAACATTAATAGGGGTGCCCAAACTTTTTCATATGACTGTATACACACACGCACACAATATCTCAGTGGCTTTTCTATCCATCGTACAATGTCTTCTGTGTTTGTATGACTATTCGGTGGTAACAGATGTCCTAGAGTAAACCGGTCTCTGCTACATTGTAGCAAAGCGTGGAGACAAGAGGTATCAGTTCTCTTGGTGTGTTTAGCAGCTATATTTAGTTCACTGAGGATTCTTTAGATTGCATACATTGTAGCAAACCATCAGCGGTGATAAGTATTTGTTCTGTATGGATTCTCAGCCACTAGATGTCAAAAAGGCATTACAATACTGTATGTAGCAGGCTCAGGTGCTGAGCCCGCACAATATGTGTACAATATACAATGTGATGGAAGGGGGCCGATGGGTTGAACAGCTGGCACAGGTTTAAGGAAGAAAGCTCCAAACACAGCAGTTTAACCCCTTAGATGCCATCGGCTAACATCCGAGTCTAACTTTTCGGATCGAAGCTATCCCCAAATGCATCGGATTAACCCCTTAGATGCTGCTTTAAATTGTGATTAAAATCGTTGGAAATGGGTTGCCTGTGGCTGGGATTCAATTTCACCGTTCACTGCGATGCTATAGTATCTCAGTGAATCGTATAGACAACCAAGCTGGTTCAATTCCCCGAAGGCCAATAAAAAAATCTTAACAACATTAAAATATTTGGTAAAAAACACCTAAAATAATAATAAATAATAATAATAATAATAATAATAATAATAATAATAATAAAAAAAAATAAATATATATATACACACACAAACAGTACCTTGCAAAAGTATTCGGCCCCCTTGAATTTTTCAACCTATTCCCACATTTCATGCTTCAGACATAAAGATAAAAAAATTAATGTTAATGTTCTGGTGAAGAATCAACAACAAGTGGGACACAATTGTGAAGTTGAACGAAATGTATTGCTTATTTTAAATATTTGTAAAAAAATTGGGGCATGCAATATTATTCGTCCCCTTTAAGTTAATACTTTGTAGCGCCACCTTTTGCTGCGGTTACAGCTGCAGTCGCTTGGGGGATGTGTCTATCAGTTTTGCACATGGAGAGACTGAAATTCTCGCCCATTCTTCCTTTGTAAACAGCTGGAGCTGAGTGAGGTTGGATGGAGGCGTTTGTGAACAGCAGTTTTCAGCTGTTTCCACAGATTCTCAATTGGGTTCAGGTCTGGACTGTGACTTGGCCATTCTAACACCTGGATACGTTTATTTGTGAACCATTCCATTGTAGATTTTGCCTTATGCTTGGGATCATTGTCTTGTTGGGAGACAAATGTCCGTCCCAGTATCAGGTCTTTTGCAGACTCCAACAGGTTTTCTTCAAGAATGGTCCTGTATTTGGCTCCATCCATCTTCCCATCAATTTTAACCAACCTCCCTGTCCCTGCTGAAGAAAAGCAGGCCAAAACCATGATACTGCCACCACCATCTTTGACAGTGGGGATGGTGTGTTCAGGGTGATGAGCTGTGTTGCTTTTACGCCAAATATATTGTTTGACATTGTGCCCAAAAAGTTGGATTTTGGTTTCATCTGACCAGAGCGCCTTCTTCCACATGTTTGGTGTCTCCCAGGTGGCTTGTGGCAAACTTTAGATGACACTTTTTATGGATATCTTTGATATGGCTTTATCCTTTCCACTCTTCCATAAAGGCCAGATTTGTGCAGTGTACGACTGATTGTTGTCCTATGGACAGACTCTCCCACCTCAGCTGTAGATCTCTGCAGTTCATCCAGAGTGATCATGGGCCTCTTGGCTGCATCTCTGATCAGTCTTCTCCTTGTTTGAGATGAAAGTTTGGCTGGACGGCCGGGTCTTGGTAGATTTGCAGTGGTATGATACTCCTTCCATTTCAATATGATCACTTGTATAGTGCTTCTTGGGATGTTTAAAGTTGTGGAAATCTTTTTGCAACCAAATCTAGTGTTAAACGTCTCCACAACAGTATCACGGACCTGCCTGTTGTGTTCCTTGGTCTTCATGATGCTCTCTGTGCTTTATACAGAACACTGAGACTATCACAGAGCAGGTGCATTTATACGGAGACTTGATTACACACAGGGGCTTATATTTATCATCATCAGTCATTTAGGACAACATTGGATCATTTAGAGATCCTCAATGAACTTCTGGAGGGAGTTTGCTGCACTGAAAGTAAAAGGGATGAATAACATTGCACGCCCCAATTTTCAGTTATTTATTTTTTACAAAAATTTAAAATAAGCAATAAATTTCATTCAACTTCACAATTGTGTCCCACTTGTTGTTGATTCTTCACCATAAATTTAAATTTTTTATCTTTAGGTTTAAAGCCTGAAATGTGGGAAAAGGTTGAAAAATTCAAAAGGGCCGAAAACTTTTGCATCGCACTGTGTATATATATATATATATATATATATATATATATATATATATATATATATATATATATATATATTTATAAAAATATACTGTATATATATTTGTTATTTTGACATGGAGACTAATATTGCCCAGTCACATTTACACAATCAGTGCTCGGAAAATAATCAATGGCAGAATCACATTTTATTTTCCCCCATATTACTGAACTACAATTTTTTTTCCCATTTTTCTGTACAGTATATGGTAAAACGATTTTTGTCATTTAAAACTATAACTCATTCTAGAAAAAAAAGAAGAAAAAAAAAAAAGCCCCCATACAGCAACAGATAAATAAAAAGTGGCCAAAAAAATAGAAAGGACAAAAATGAAAAAAATAAATAAATAAAAAAAAATGCATCGTCATTTAGGGCTTGGGAACACTTTTTCTCCAGAATTATGGTATACATACAGTCATCCTTTTGTGCATCGCAGCCTCCAAGGCTGATAGTAGAGAACAATAGATTCATTTTGCTGCACAGCAAATGGAAAATATTTAGAGGCCGCACCACATTTATACAGATATGTGTGATATATACAGTATATACAGTTAGGTCCAGAAATATTTGGACAGTGACACAATTTTCGCGAGTTGGGCTCTGCATGCCACCACATTGGATTTGAAATGAAACCTCTACAACAGAATTCAAGTGCAGATTGTAACGTTTAATTTGAAGGTTTGAACAAAAATATCTGATAGAAATTGTAGGAATTGTACACATTTGTTTACAAACACTCCACATTTTAGGAGGTCAAAAGTAATTGGACAAATAAACCAAACCCAAAAAAAAAATTTTTAGTTTCAATATTTTGTTGCGAATCCTTTGCAGGCAATCACTGCCTTAAGTCTGGAACCCATGGACATCACCAAACGCTGGGTTTCCTCCTTCTTAATGCTTTGCCAGGCCTTTACAGCCGCAGCCTTCAGGTCTTGCTTGTTTGTGGGTCTTTCCGTCTTAAGTCTGGATTTGAGCAAGTGAAATGCATGCTCAATTGGGTTAAGATCTGGTGATTGACTTGGCCATTGCAGAATGTTCACTTTTTTGCACTCATGAACTCCTGGGTAGCTTTGGCTGTATGCTTGGGGTCATTGTCCATCTGTACTATGAAGCGCCGTCCGATCAACTTTGCGGCATTTGGCTGAATCTGGGCTGAAAGTATATCCCGGTACACTTCAGAATTCATCCGGCTACTCTTGTCTGCTGTTATGTCATCAATAAACACAAGTGACCCAGTGCCATTGAAAGCCATGCATGCCCATGCCATCACGTTGCCTCCACCATGTTTTACAGAGGATGTGGTGTGCCTTGGATCATGTGCCGTTCCCTTTCTTCTCCAAACTTTTTTCTTCCCATCATTCTGGTACAGGTTGATCTTGGTCTCATCTGTCCATAGAATACTTTTCCAGAACTGAGCTGGCTTCATGAGGTGTTTTTCAGCAAATGTAACTCTGGCTTGTCTATTTTTGGAATTGATGAATGGTTTGCATCTAGATGTGAACCCTTTGTATTTACTTTCATGGAGTCTTCTCTTTACTGTTGACTTAGAGACAGATACACCTACTTCACTGAGAGTGTTCTGGACTTCAGTTGATGTTGTGAACGGGTTCTTCTTCACCAAAGAAAGTATGCGGCGATCATCCACCACTGTTGTCATCCGTGGACGCCAAGGCCTTTTTGAGTTCCCAAGCTCACCAGTCAATTCCTTTTTTCTCAGAATGTACCCGACTGTTGATTTTGCTACTCCAAGCATGTCTGCTATCTCTCTGATGGATTTTTTATTTTTTTCAGCCTCAGGATGTTCTGCTTCACCTCAATTGAGAGTTCCTTAGACCGCATGTTGTCTGGTCACAGCAACAGCTTCCAAATGCAAAACCACACACCTGTAATCAACCCCAGACCTTTTAACTACTTCATTGATTACAGGTTAACGAGGGAGATGCCTTCAGAGTTAATTGCAGCCCTTAGAGTCCCTTGTCCAATTACTTTTGGTCCCTTGAAAAAGAGGAGGCTATGCATTACAGAGCTATCATTCCTAAACCCTTTCTCCAATTTGGATGTGAAAACTCTCATATTGCAGCCAGGAGTGTGCACTTTCAGCCCATATTATATATATAATTGTATTTCTGAACATGTTTTTGTAAACAGCTAAAATAACAAAACTTGTGTCACTGTCCAAATATTTCTGGACCTAACTGTATACTATTAACCAAATCAGATCTGCATACACATTATAGACGACTGCAAATAAAATAAACAGCATTATTTTTCACTATAATAATAAATGTATTATTTTTCACCCAAAGACTTTTACATTCTCGATATACAGTCATATGAAAAGGTTTGGGCACCCCTATTAATGTTAACCTTTTTTCTTTATAACAATTTGGGTTTTTGCTATTTCAGTTTCATATATCTAATAACTGTTGGACTGAGTAATATTTCTGGATTGAAATGAGGTTTATTGTACTAACAGAAAATGTGCAATCCGCATTTAAACAAAATTTGACCGGTACAAAAGTATGGGCACCTCAACATAAAAGTGACATTAATATTTTGTAGATCCTCCTTTTGCAAAAATCACAGCCTCTAGTCGCTTCCTGTAGCTTTTAATGAGTTCCTGGATCCTGAATGAAGGTATAGTTGACCATTCCTGTTTACAAAACAATTCCAGTTCAGTTAAGTTTGATGGTCGCCGAGCATGGACAGCCGCTTCACATCATCCCACAGATGTTCAATGATATTCAGGTCTGGGGACTGGGATGGCCATTCCAGAACATTGTAATTGTTCCTCTGCATGAATGCCTGAGTAGATTTGGAGCGGTGTTTTGGATTATTGTCTTGCTGAAATATCCATCCCCTGCGTAACTTCAACTTCGTCACTGATTCTTGCACATTATTGTCAAGAATCTGCTGATACTGAGTTGAATCCATGCGACCCTCAACTTTAACAAGATTCCCGGTGTCGGCATTGGCCACACAGCCCCAAAGCATGATGGAACCTCCATCAAATTTTACTGTGGGTAGCCAGTGCTTTTCTTGGAATGCCGTGTTTTTTTGCCTCCATGCATAACGCCTTTTTGTATGACCAAACAACTCAATCTTTGTTTCATCAGTCCACAGGACCTTCTTCCAAAATGTAACTGGCTTGTCCAAATGTGCTTTTGCATACCTCAGGCGACTCTGTTTGTGGCGTCCAGTACTAGACCCGTAGAAGCAAATCACTTGCGAAACGGCCCGCCGTCGTCCGGCGTTGCACACCCTGACCCTCCCTCACTACCTGATCCTGTAATGTGAACTTGGAATAAAGCTTCACCTGTATCCTAATCCTTGGAGTGCGACCTTTTCATACCTTTGTGTGGATCCAAACTTTTTCATATGACTGTATAAGTTGATATATAATAATATGTGACAGTTTAGGTTAGAGAATGATTTATTCTTCTGATTTGGAAAATATGCAATTAAATCTGCTGATAGTATTCTGAATACTAATTATTATGATATATGTTATTTTACAGAATTGTAAATAGGTTTCTTTAACGAGGCAAAGATTCGTCTCTCTGTCCCAGCCGTCTATCTAAATACCCCCGCAAATGTGGACTGACACGTTGGTTCCCAAATTCATATATTGTGTACATGATTTCTAGTAGGAAATCACTAAAAAAAAGCTAGGTGTATAATAATGTGCTCAATTCTAATGTGAAAGTTATGATTTTTTTTTTATTTAGTTAAGTACAACATAATATTTTATTATTCAAAAATAATAAATTAAAATAATAATAGAAGTTATATTATTATTATTATTATTATATATAATATTAAGAATTAAAAGATTAATAAAAAAAGATAATATTATTAATAATGATACATAATAATAGTTAATCATATTTTTTTATTTAGTTAAGTACAACATAATATTTTATGATTCTAAAAGAAAAAGTGAAAATAATAATCGAAGAAAGTTATATTATTATTATTATTAATAAGAAGAAAAAGAAGAAGAAGAATTAAAAGAATAAAAAAGATAATATTATTAATAATAACAATGATATGTAATAATGGTTAATCATATTATCATTTTATTATGCGTTGTTTTAATTATGTTTATTATTTTATTATAAACAATAATAATAATAAATCTAATATTAAGACAGATAATAATAATGTTTATTAATGTTTATTCATTTAATAATAATAGTAGTAATAATAATAATAATACATACATACATATTCATATTAAAATTCATTTTTAATTATTTTTATTATGTTTATTATTTAATTGGCGGAATTTAATTGGCGGATGAAAGAATTCTCGACTTCCGCTCCATCTATTGTCTGTTGTACTGCTGAAGATAGCTGAGCACAGAGCTTCACTTTTTCCAGCAGTCCCATAAACAATAGATGGAGTGGAAGTCGATCATGTACATAGCTGCCCCATTCCAGACGGAGTTCTGCAGAGGCCAGTTTTCGAGCTCCAGAGCTCAATTATGTGGATTGTTGGTGGTCTCGGTGATCAGACCTCCTACAATCAGTAAGTTATGGAAAAGGGATAACTTACTATTTTGGGACTAACCTTTTCATTTAGTTCTATTAGTTCTTATTTGAAATTTCACGTTGCATCATATACTAAGGGGCCCTTTGCACACTACAACATCGCAAGCCGATGCTGCGATGCCGAGCGCAATAGTCCCCACCCCTGTCGCAGCTGCGATAACTTGTGATAGCTGCCGTAGCGAATCTTATTGCTACGGCAGCTTCACATGCACTCATTTGCCCTGCGACGTCGCTCTGGCCGGTGACCCGCCTCCTTCCTAAGGGGCCGGGTCGTGTGGCGTCACAGCGACGTCACATGGCAGGCAGCCAATAGAAGTGGAGGGGCGGAGATGAGCAGGACGTAAACATCCCGCCCACCTCCTTCCTTCCTCATTGCAGACGGGACGCAGGTAAGGTGATGTTCCTCGCTCCTGCGGCTTCATACACAGCGATGTGTGCTACCGCAGGAACGAGGAACAACATCGTACCGTTGCTGCAGCCAAAATGATGAAAATGACCGACGCTACACCGATCATACGATAACGACGCTTTTGCGCTCGGTAATCGTACTTAAAAGGATTTACACACTACGATGTCGAGAGCGACGCCGGATGTGCGTCACTTTCGATTTGATCCCACCGACATCGCACCTGCGATATCGTAGTGTGCAAAGCTTGCGACCAAATCACTTTCCTTAGCTCGCCAGGAGCTCACTCTCCCAGCTCCTCACTCACTGGAGCTCACTTCTTTACTTCCCCTTTCAGTCTGCTCAGTTCCCAAGTGGCTGGCCCATTTTCCAGCTAGTCCAACCCCCCTGGTGTGTCTGACAGTGACTGATGTGAGGTGATTGGGATTTGCGGTGCAGATGGGAGTGACACCAGTTTCCTAGGTACCTGGAACCATAGGGGTAGGCCTGCACCCTCGGTAAGGATGCAGTTACCTGTAGCACCCTGATGTATTCAGGGGCGCTACATATACACTGGATGTAGGTTATGAACAGTGTCTAAAGGCTGTACACAGTGCATAGAGGCTGTATGCAAGGCTATAGGTTGCATGCAGTACATAATGGGATGATGGGTGTATGCAGTGCATGGAGGCTGTGCACAGTGCATGGAGGCTGTACGCAGTAATGTAGGCTTTAGGTATTGCATGGTGGCTTTAGGCAGTGCATGGTGTCTGTAGGCAGTGTATTGTGGCTGTACGCAGTGGATGGTGGCTGTATACAGTACATGGTGGCTGTAGGCAGTGAATTGTGGCTGTATACAGTACATGGTGGCTGTAGGCAGTGAATTGTGGCTGTACGCAGTGCATGGTGGCTGTATACAGTACATGGTGGCTGTATGCAGTGGATGGTGGCTGTATACAGTACATGGTGGCTGTAGGCAGTGCATGGTGGCTGTATACAGTACATGGTGGCTGTAGGCAGTGAATTGTGGCTGTACGCAGTGCATGGTGGCTGTATACAGTACATGGTGGCTGTAGGCAGTGAATTGTGGCTGTACGCAGTGCATGGTGGCTGTATACAGTACATGGTGGCTGTAGGCAGTGTATTGTGGCTGTACGCAGTTGATGGTGGCTGTATACAGTACATGGTGGCTGTAGGCAGTGTATTGTGGCTGTACGCAGTGCATGGTGGTTGTATACAGTACATGGTGGCTGTACGCAGTGGATGGTGGTTGTATACAGTACATGGTGGTTGTAGGCAGTGTATTGTGGCTGTACGCAGTGGATGGTGGTTGTATACAGTACATGGTGGCTGTACGCAGTAATGTAGGCTGTAGGCATTGCATGGAGGCTGCATGCAGTGCATGGTGGCTTTAGGCAGTGCATGGTGTCTGTAGGCAGTGTATTGTGGCTATACGCAGTGGATGGTGGCTGTATACAGTACATGGTGGCTGTAGGCAGTGAATTGTGTCTGTACACAGTGCATGGTGGCCGTATACAGTACATGGTGGCTGTAGGCAGTGTATTGTGGCTGTAGGCAGTGCATGGTGGCTGTATACAGTACATGGTGGTTGTATACAGTACATGGTGGCTGTAGGCAGTGAATTGTGGCTGTACGCAGTGCATGGTGGCCGTATACAGTACATGGTGGCTGTATACAGTACATGGTGGCTGTAGGCAGTGAATTGTGTCTGTACACAGTGCATGGTGGCCGTATACAGTACATGGTGGCTGTAGGCAGTGCATGGTGGCTGTACGCAGTTGATGGTGGTTGTATACAGTACATGGTGGCTGTAGGCAGTGAATTGTGGCTGTACGCAGTGCATGGTGGCCGTATACAGTACATGGTGGCTGTATACAGTACATGGTGGCTGTAGGCAGTGTA
Organism: Anomaloglossus baeobatrachus; assembly: GCF_048569485.1. Classification (NCBI taxonomy): domain Eukaryota; kingdom Metazoa; phylum Chordata; class Amphibia; order Anura; family Aromobatidae; genus Anomaloglossus; species Anomaloglossus baeobatrachus. Next base: position 173,921,502 of record NC_134362.1, read on the forward strand.
TTGTGGCTGTACGCAGTGCATGGTGGCTGTATACAGTACATGGTGGCTGTAGGCAGTGAATTGTGGCTGTACGCAGTGCATGGTGGCCGTATACAGTACATGGTGGCTGTAGGCAGTGTATTGTGGCTGTAGGCATTGCATGGAGGCTGTACACAGTGCATGGTATTGTACCATCACCCATTCCCTGTAGACTGTGAGCCCTCGCGGGCAGGGTCCTCTCTCCTCCTGTACCAGTCTGTTTTGTACTGTTAATGATTGTTGTACGTATACCCTCTCTCACTTGTAAAGCTCCATGGAATAAATGGCGCTATAATAATAAATAATAATAATAATAATGGTGGCTGTATGCAGTGGATGGAGGCTGTACACAGTGCATGGAGGCTGTATACAGTACATGGTGGCTGTATACAGTGCATGGAGGCTGTATACAGTACATGGTGGCTGTATACAGTACATGGTGACTGTATGCAGTGCCCGGAGGCTGTACACAGTGGATGGAGGCTGTACACAGTGGATGGAGGCTGTACACAGTGGATGGAGGCTGTACACAGTGGATGGAGGCTGTACGCAGTGGACGGAGGCTGTATGCAGTGGATGGAGGCTGTACACAGTGGATGGAGGCTGTACACAGTGGATGGAGGCTGTACGCAGTGGACGGAGGCTGTATGCAGTGGATGGAGGCTTTATAGAGGGCATTGGGACAACTCCTTTTACTACAATGCAGACTCTTTGTCCGGACTGTTCATGAGTATGAATTATCCCAATTGCTTCCTCGGTAAATCGTCTGTTATCCGTTGTGTATCTTACAGTTCCACCAGCAAAAAGTGATTTTATAGTCATTGCTGTCACACTCATTCCCGCAGATTATTTATATTTTCTAATTAGTATTATATGGCAGCCATTCTGATAACGGTGGTATATAAATAGCTTGAGGAGCTGTGGATCACCCTTGATGACAATATATAAATGCTCATGGGGCATCTAAACAGCAGTTGCCTTGTAGAGACATCCCCTTTAGAGAGCATTTTTCCCTAATCTTCCAGAGCTCCTTTCCTCTAAATTAAATGGTCTTCATCCAGAATAGACAGATGAAATTGCATTTAAACCTGTGGAAAGGGCAGTTGAGAGAGGTGGTCCCTCTCCCATCATATTGTCCTTTGCACACGCTCATTAGATGCTTCTTAGGGGTGGAGTCTGTTCATTGCTGCTAATGTACGTGTGCATTTCCTGAGAAATAAACCCAGGAAGTTAGAGTATAAAACAATTGCAAGATTTCTAATTTTCTGATAGCACATTCTACTTCTGGAGGGAATGAGCAGATATAAGAGGTGGCTGATAGAGGAGAACAGATCAACAAATCATGTTCTCCAGTGATTTTATTTTTTTAATTTTAGGTGGAAATGCTCTTTAAGCCGTGCCAATGATAGCGGCAGATTTACCCTGTCAGTAGGAACATCTCCATGTCCGTGAGCTCCTGCTCCTCATGTTTCTGGCAGGTGAAGCCTTTACGTAATGCTCTTGACTCTTCGCACCGTGATACTATTTTGGAGAGGTCATTTTGGGATCGAGTTAAAGTGCTAAGTACGTCAGGGAAGGCAGGAGAGTTGGGATAGGATAGAATAACAGACTGGAGGTTAAAGAAGCGGCACTGAAAAATATAGCCACATACTACGTTTACAAGCTGTGCTCCCAGCTGACCCGGAGTATCACCTTCCCCAGGGGTGAGAATGGTCGAGGACCATCTATACCATCTGCCGTGACCTTCCATGAGACACAGAATTAACCTCTTCAGACTTGTAGGGTCCACAAGATTATGACCCTTTGTGGAATCCACTTTCTGATTTCAACACTTTGCATTATTGTTCCCTCTTTGGTGCAGTTTTAAAGTGACGGTACCATGGCATGTAGGATATGTAGCCTTTTTTCAGCCCCTTATATCATTTTATATTGTTGTTGCGGGCGGGGGACAGACCACGGCACGGGGGCTGCTCGAGACACTCGGATCCGGGGTCGTGGCTGTGGCTCGAGTGGCAACCGGACCCGGGCGCTAGTACCTGTCCGTCGCCCGCAAGTGAAAAGGGGGGTTATTTACAGGGGAGGGAGAGTTTGTCAGTGATGCCACCTGTGGGTTGCGGTGATTGTTGGTGACACCGCCGCTGCCTTGGTATGGGGTGCCCAGGGATGATGGAGCGGGGCAGCAGGATGGTATCCCCTCCACGGGTAGGGAAGGTGTTGTCCCGGGGACCAGATGTCAGTGAAGCAGAGTGATCAAGCACAGTCTGCGGTGACAGACCGGATGATGCCGGTGTACTCACTTTTTTGAATAAAGTCACACAGAGTCCAGATAGTAAACCAACTGCCGGTAACCAGTAGTCTCTGGAGGGTTGTGCTCGGGTCCCGCACACCGGTGAACAAAACAGGGGCCCTTCCTCCTGCACTTTAGTTTGGTGTCTTGTGTGTTGACTAGTCCACATGAAACGGGGAAAGTCCACTCCCGGTGTCTTTGCTGTGGGAGCTGTCGCCCGCGAGATCTGACCCTTGGGATTTTAGCAGGCACTTGCAGACGCCCTATCCCCCGCGTTTGGCTTCCGTCTCGCTCTATCTGGGCTGCTAGTGGGCAAGACTTGGAATCTTGTCCCCGGCTGGCTAATTGACAAAGTGCTTGAAGCTGTCCTCGCCCTAAGGTCCAGGTCCCCCGACTGTGCATGGTCTCCGGATCGGATTCCCGCTGTCGGCACCGACGGGCTACAACCCTGCCCCGGTCCAGTTAAGGTCTTCCGCCACCGGATATCCATCACCTGTGGCCCTGCTCTGCCGTCTGCCACCAATTCAGCTCAAGTATTCCAGTAGTTGCTACAACCCCCGACTACCACTTCACTCCTCTCAGTTCCACTGTCTCCCTTAGACTCTCTGGTTTCCTCCCCTTGACACCTCAGAACACCTAGGTGGGTGTCACCATCTGCCTGGGCCCGCCCACTGGTGTGTCCCTATTGTCCTGGGGGGGTGACTAGGCTTTTGAGGCTGGTGTATGTGTGACGCCCTTGACACCCAGGTGTCACAGGTCACTACACTCACCGCATACACCCCCACCCCAGTAAGGTACCACCAGTCAACCAAAAGACCTGATTGTCTCCCTCAGAGTCAGACAGGCACACCAGGTGGGCGGAGTCAGGAAAACACTAGGGAGTTCAAGTTTAGAGTTTGAGGAGAGAGGAGCTCAGTTTCGTGTGAGGCCTGGGTTGGAGCCTAGGACCCCAGATCAGTCAGGCAGGCAGACGGTAGTGGCTGCCTGCAGGAGACCGGGAATACGACCAGCGGAACCGTAAGGGACCGGGACAGGGTAGTGGCCCGCCGGAACCGAACTGGGGAGCTAACTGGATACCGGAGCACCAGGCAGGGTACTCAGACCCCGACTAGGCTATAAGCCACCACCATAGTCAAATCAACTGATTGCAGTCTGGACCTCAGGGGTTCATTCCCACCTAAGTCCCGATTGAAGGCAACAGCCCAACCTGTCCGGATAGTAGCCACCGCCAGAGGCCAGAGATCCAAGGACCAGCGTCTGCGGGCAAACGAGCTCCTACGACACATACACACCGGGGAGCGGGCTACCAGTGCCCAGGCACGGTAGCCAAAATCACATAAAGGTGCAGGAGAAAGGCGGAGATTACCAACCTATCTGGAGAAACTACAGCCGGCTGCGGGCCCCGTTCGTCACCCCGTTTGGATTACCAGTGACTCTGTGTGGTTTAATCGTGAGTACACCAGTGCCATCAGGCACCGCATCGCGCCGCAACCCTGCCCCTGCACCCCGGCCTTCACCACCGGGCCCCGGGACTAACATCCCCTACCCACGGAGGGTTCAACACCTAGCTGTGCCCCTACAGCGCTCCCGGGATTCCACGTACCTTTACCGCAGCGGTGGTGTCCACCATCACCACAACCCATGGGTGGCGTCACGAACTTTCCCCAAAAAACAACCACCCCCACAACCCCTGCGTGCACCGCCACTACTCCCTTCCAGAGCGACGTGACCCCTGGGTCCGGAGGCGCTCGAGCCACCGACACACGCGAGCCCGGACCCGAGCGGCTCGGCGGCGCAGCCGAGGCCACGGGGCGGTACACATCGACTCTTCTGGCGTCACGAACAGGATCGAACCAGTCCACTTACCAGTGGAAGTGCGCCTTGAAGTCCTAGTCAGCGGTGTCCCGCTGAAAAATCTGAAGATCCGCCATGTTTGGCGCGAAAGTTTCCCGCTCGAGTCGTCTTCCCCGAGCAGTGAAGGCGCGAAAGTGAAGCCCAGCCCCCAAAGAGAGAAGTGCTTTAGAAAAACCAAGGGGGGGGAGCGGGTGAAGAATGGCGGCATGTAACTAGCGCTGCGGAGTGCAGGGTTGCCAGGACGAAACACGTTCCTGGACACCAACGTGGCAGGATGTGTCGGGAGATCCAGGCCCAAGTCCACTTCATGCTTGCGAAGTGGACGTTGGAGATGAAGGGCCTGGCCACAACCGTTTGGGCATCCAGAGTGGAGGTGGTCTCAGAGGAGCGGGTAAGCGACCCACACCCCTATGTCCCCGAGGGATTGGTCGATACGGCTGAGGGGCCCGGCCTACTGCCGTTCACCACGCTACCTCCCTCACTGCCCATGCCCACGGCCAATGCCCCGACCGACCCGCTGCCCCAGTCCATGGCAGCGGAGCCCGTACTACCTACGGGGGGGACCCAGTTACTGGGCCCTCAGGCCTTACCGTCACCATCGCTCAAGCACCGCCGACGGCATCCCATCCGGCCCCGAGCATGGCCGCAACGGAAGCGACCCTCGCCCAGAAGTCCAGACACCCGGCCTCGGCTGAAGCATGGCGGGGACGCAACTGCCAAGCGGCAGAGCAGGACACATCACAGCGGGGTCCCTCATTACCGAAGGTGCCGGTCGTATCCGGCACAGAGGGACTCCAGCTGGGCCCACGGCAGTATGAGAGGCCGGTCGTAGCCGGCGCTGTGGGCACCCAAGTGGTCCTGGCTCCTGGGCAGGAGAGCGGATGTGCATGCCCGCGTTTATTCTGAAGAGAGTTGAAAAACAACCACCCCCACAACCCCTGCGTGCACCGCCACTACTCCCTTCCAGAGCGACGTGACCCCCGGGTCCGGAGGCGCTCGAGCCACCGACACACGCGAGCCCGGACCCGAGCAGCTCGGCGGTCGCAGCCGAGGCCGCGGGCGGTACATATGTACCTGTGTGGGGTTGTGTTGGAAGGCCAGGGAGGAGGGAATCCTGCACCTTGAAGAGGGGTGCAGTCATCTGTGACACCCTGATTTTGTCAGGGTGTCACATTGTCCGCAGGCGATGATCTATGCACATGGAGCCATAATCAAAAAGTAATTGTAGCGCCCTTGAACCACTCAGGGCACTATAGGGAATTGCATCCTCACAGGGATGCAGGATCTACACCCTGGGACCTGGAACACCAGTGCCAGCAACACCAACACACACCAAAATCCTAGTTACCACTCGCAACCAGGGGGCACTGCCTAATCAGACAAGGGGATGGCCACCTAGAGGGTGGAGTCAGACCAGAGGGACTAGACAACCTGGTGGGAGAGGACTGCAGTCAGTCAGTCTAGTCAGTCTAGAGAGAACAGTGGTGCACAGTGAAGTGCACGGACGTGCCTGAGAGCTGAGTCGTGTAACGGTGACCTGGGGGCACAGGAGAGTGGTCGCCAGGGTGGGTACACCCGAGTATCGCTGGGACCAGAGCACGCACGGGGCACAGGGCCCTAGGTCAGGCGACAGTTTTACACAGCCTGTCAAATACCTGCACAGTGAGGGGACCTGCACGAACCTCACTGACCCATAAATCCTGGGGCATCAGCAGTAAAGTAAGGATCAGGGCTCGGACACATACCTCCCTACAGGGTCCACACTGCTCGCCGTACGGAGGAGACTGGCACCGCAAAGGGACAGTCAGGCCCCAAACGCTCCACGCTACGGGAACCCAACCACACTGAGTGCCGGGGACAGAGCAACCGAGTCATCAACTGGCACTGGAAGTACAGGGACCTGAACCAGCCATCAAAGGGTCCGGAATGAGTACAGATTGTTGTTTACAATCCACGGTGTGGCCTCCCTTATTGAATCATCACACATCTCCCAGGCTCAGCCCTACCTGCAGAGGGCCTTCCACCACAGCTGCCATTATCACCAGCCCTGGGAGTCACCACTTCAGCAGTGGCGGTTCCACACTATTAACCGCAACCCGCAGGTGGCGTCACACAAATTACTTTATTCTCCCCTGTAAATACTCCCAATTAAAAAGCATCCAGGCCACGGGACCGGGCAATGGCCACCACAAAAGTGACATTCCCCAGCGATACACTACCCGGGACAGAGTACCCCATAACCCTGGATGACACATAATCATGGCCCATCTTGAGTTATGTACTTGATGAGGCCTATTACTTACTTCTTTTTTGGGGGGAGGGTGGGGTGAAAATTACCAAACGCTCATTTGACCAACAGCTATTCCTTTTAACCCACCAATTAGATACCTTGGTCATCTGCACTTTCTTCTTAATGGTATGGAAGGAGTAAACAACAAAGGATGGGGCATGTCCAAAATCAACATGCTTAATCATTTTTTTTCCTGCAACATAGAACGAACCGACATCAACCATTTATTGCACAACTTATGGTTAAGTGGTCTCACCAAAATTCAGGTTTGGCCGACCTAGTCTAATATTAATGGTCACCTAATATATCATGAGCCTTTAGGCTCTACCCTTGCCCAAATGTTTAATCCACCAATGTGTCATTTTCCAAAAGTCATACTGAGAACGTAGCAAGGAACTGTGATCGAGCTCCTGCTTAACAAATGGTAATTTAGTATAGGAGCAGCGAGCAGGGTTAGTGGATCCACTGGATCACAGGGGAACTGGGCTTACCCTTTAGTGGGAGGGTCTTTACTAATCGCCTGCTGTGAGGTGGGCGCCAGGTACCACTCTCAGGGCAGTGACCGGGACCCCCAGGGCAGGTACGGACACTAGTACGGCACAGGTATAGGCAAGTACAGTCAGGATGACTGAGGCAAACAGGTAAAGACAGATATGGTAGGCACGGCAGGGACAAAGAGGTATGGGAAGGCAGGTAAAGGTGACAGACACAGGGATAATGGGATAGGAGCTCGGGACCTGACAACTAACTAGCCAGAAAACTGGTATACTGACTAACTGAAGGTATTGTACAGGCACCTCCCCTATTGGGATGGTGCCTTAAATAAATAATACCTCTCAGCCATAGGCTCAAAGGCATTACCTGGAAATAGAGTGCCGGCCCTGTAAGAGGAGGGCCAGTGCACGCACTACTAGGCGCGTTCCTGGGGAGTCTGTGCAGTGTGCACAGGTACCAGAGGAAGAGGGAGGCAGATGAGCATATGGGCAGCTGCAGAGCTGTGGGAGAGAACGCAACCTGGCAGCGGCAGTGAGTAAGTTGGCGTCTTTGCAAGGATACCGGTGCTACACAGATTACTGACAGTGCCTTACAGAGAATCTGTCAGCAGGTTTTTGCTATGTAATCTGATGTAGGGACAGACTCTGAATCCTGCGATTTGCCATTTAGTTCACTGGGTGCAACATTTGTGATAGGATAACGGTTTTCTCTGCAGCAGATCTCTGAATGCAGTGCTGTGTATAGCCACACCCACACCATTGATTAGCAGCTTTCTCTGCATTCTGTATAGTGACAGAAATTTGCTAATCAGTTCTGGAGGCAGGGTTGAATCAGGAAGCACAAGACACCTAGTGCTGTACTGATAATCTCCTGCTGATAAAACACAGTCCAGTAAGTGACACATCACTGGAATCAGAGTCTCAGCCCCTACATCATGCTGCTCTCAGATTACATAGCAAGAAACCTAGTCGTGGAGCCAGGAGCCATCCCAACTCAACAAGAAACACCATAAAATGATGTTCTGACCATAGAAACCATAAATGTCTAGTACGTAGTGGTCTCACCTATGAGAAGATTCAGGTCAATCTACACAGATAGCGGTTCTCTCTTTCTTCTTCCATACTCTGCTATTATGATTGACACGATGTGGGGTCAACTATGAGACATTCATGTCTTCTCCTCTATGTATCTTAAGTTCCTATGGTCATAATGCCCCTTTTATATATTTAAAGTAGTATATTCAAGCTTTATTTTGGATAAAGGGAAGATATTTTATATGACTCTGTTGTGGGAGTTGCCAGGAGGATGGGTGAATAGTGTGCGTCACTCCGTAAAAGTTGGAGGATGGGAGATCCAGCCAAGATATTTTTTCGTCTGGCGCAAGGAACTTGGTGTTCTCTTCTCTTTTTATATTTTGTCGAAGAAATAATCTGAGACTTTGGTTTCACGGCACAGAACACAATTGCACTGTCCTTGAGGATATTTTTATAGAACAGAGTAGTCAGGTCATCTCATTTTTCTAGGGTAAACACATACAAAGTGGCTACTGAGTCTCCAAAATCCAATCCCGTTTATTAACATTGTCACCTGACGTTGAACCCTCTCCAATTTCATTACCTTTTTCTGTCTCAAACGTCAAGATACAAAATTACATTCAAGGTGGTTTTCATTTGAGGTCCCAATATCATACCATTGTCCAACACTAGTACAGCCTTCTCATTTCAGCTCAGATGACCACCATGCTTGGTATCTGCTCCTACAGAACAATACACATTGACGAATGACTGGTCAATGATGGACATATTGGGTCTCATCTATCAATTTTCGGTAAAAAATGGAGAAACACTAATCAAAGACTCATGGTTAGAGATGGAGATGACCACAGTATAAATATTGGCCAGGTAGACGTTATAGTGAGAATACGGTTTACTGAGGTCATCAGGGACGTAAGTGGTGGATATTGCTTGGGAAGGATATCTGTTTGGTATTCCTCAGGGAAGCAGGTAAATCAATACTGTTTAGGGATGTAGCGAGAAGGGAGGCATTTGATATTGGTGAAGGTCATATGTGGGACAAGGTAATTTGGTTTTCTTAGCAGAATTTGGTTCTCTGATATTTGTGCTTACTTATGACTGATCTGAAACCAGTTCCTAATGGAGTGATACACTTAACCTTTACTAAACCAATGGATTAAAATGAAGTCCATCTATTTCTCTCTATCCAATATGAGAGTACCATCTATCTTCTCCAAATAGGCATGTGTTCTTTAGGCAAGGATCAAAATTCATTGTATCCTTTATATGGTATAAGGAAAGGCTTTTCATCAAGCCTCTAGTCAGTGTTTAGGAGGAAAGTATGAGTCAATGCCATCCTATGGTATAGTGTCCAGTCCTTGGTCATGGCGTTGAGATGCCAAGGATCCTCTTGATGGTCCTCCTGTATAAATCAGTGTCATACAATGTTTGGCTCTGTCACTGTGGCTACAGACTTTGTTCACACTGCAGAGTCTGACAAGCAACTTGAGGCTTCTGGATTGTTCAGCCAGAGCCGGACATGGGCTGGTTCAGATTCACTGGCCTTCAACTCTGCAGGACTTAATTCTTGCCGACTGGTGAGCAGGACCTAAGTGCTTAGGTTGCTGTCACTTCCCTTTTTAAGGCACTGCCTCCTTCAGTTTTTCCTCCAGTGATCTCGGTCTTGGTGCTTTTTCTGTGTATGGTGATCCATGCTGCGCTTCTGAAAGTTGTGAACTTTCCCCTGTTGTGCGTTATTTCCCCCCCTTTTACGTTGCCTCACAGTACACATATTGTCTCTCCTTTGTGTTTTGAGTGCTGTGTGTACGTGTTTCCGTTCTCCCTTGTCTGTGTCATTTTGTGGGGTTTTGTCTTTGTGTTTTTCGGCCCACCCCGAGGGTGTGGGAGAGGGGGAGTAGGATCAGGGTCCGGACAGGAGTTAGGGTCACACTGGGGGCTCGAACCTTGTTACCATCAAACCTACCTTCAAGATTAGGGACAGCACAGGGTTACAAGTCTTAGGGCCAGCCTAGGGGCCCCGTCCTTTCTCAATTTACTTCATGACAATCAGTTCTGCATCTATTGATCCAGTAGACTGAAGTGCACTGTTTTTGTGACCTATGGACTCAACAAGAGAGGATTAGAATTGTATTATAGATAGTCTAGTGTCATTATAGCCAAGGATTCTCTTGTTACCTTGAGCCACAAATCTCAGGATGTCTAGAGCCAAGAGAAAAGGTAAGGTTCGAACCATCTGCCCATGCCTGTACTCTCTCAAGGTGCAACAGATTGTTATGATTCTTCATAAGGACCCAAGTAGAACTGTCAAAGACTGTAAATGGGACATAGGAATGTCAAACCTGATTGTTCCTTGGCCAATAATCATTGGAAACCCGCCTTGTCCTTGGTTCTTGCCTTGTCCTTTCCAATAGTGAATCCTGATAATATGTAAATAACACATGTTTCTATTAAAAATGACCATAGAACTGGACATCATAGATGAATGTTTTCATGTATAAGCCAAAATGGGAAATCTGTGTCCATATTTTCCCTTGATTCTTTCATGACCGCAAGATGTTGACTAAATGGAATGATAAAGTGTAAGCTTGACTTTGCCTACCATTCAACTTCTCTTGGCTGCAGTCTTGCATTTAGTAGAGCAGGGATTCTAAACTCCAGTCCTCAGGACCCACCAACAGATCATGTTTTCAGGTTTCCCCTCAATATTAGACAGGGAATAACTCCATAACCTGTGCAACATTAAGGAAAACCTGAAAACCTGATTGAGGAAAACCTGAAAACATGATCTGTTGGTGGGTCTTGAGGACTGGAGTTGAGAGACACTGTAGTAGAGAATGAAACCCCTATACTGGCAATTGTTTAGGGTTTAACCCCATGAATAATTATAATTTATGATATCAGCAGGTTTTGTTTCCAAATATTGAAGTTCTTTTTCTTTTCCTCATTTGCAGGTGAAGTAAAGTCGGTGAGCTTCGGTGAGCTCGCCCATTCTGCTCCTCCCGTGACTTCAGACCCTCCTCATTTTAGACTTTCCCGCAGAGGACTGCTGTTGATCTACTTTCCAAGTGGACATGCAGAATCATGAACCTCGTCATTGTAAATACCATTGAGACTGGTGGGACTTTTGGTTGCATGCTTTTCTTAGGATCTTTCTAATGCTTTCTAATGACGACCACCCTATGTATGAAGTGCTTCTGGTCAATCATTACTCTCGATATGCAACAGGTTTGGTCCTTCACCTTTCAGGGCCAATGACTATTCCGGTGGATTCTGTCTTGAGAAATGGATAGAACTTCACTACGTTGTTCCAAAATGTCCTCAGGTGACCATGTGGCGTAAAGCTTAACATGACGTAAACTCAAAAAGCTTCTGACTGTAGGATATTTCCATATACACAAGTAACCCTCAGGATCTTTTCTTTACATTGCTGGTACCTCCTTCAGTCTACAAATCACAACCTCTCCCAGGATTTCCACCCAAGACGCGGAAAATCACCTTCCCGAACTAACTTCTACGGTTCATCTTTTATACTTTTCCAATGGATCAAAAAGACGACGGTTGATGAATGACGGCAAAACGTCACAATGACTACGCTCAACGGTGAAAAGCAATGAAGCATCATTCTTTGTATATACTTCTGTACAAATATTATCATTGTATATAAATGTAAAAGTTAAACAGCTTCCCTGCTGGGGGAGATTGACAAGTGTAATGAAGCCCCCCCCAGGGCAAGGAAGAGGGGGCCACGCATGGTGGAGATGTCCGTGCTGGTCCTAACGTATCCATCTGTGATGATAGGGGAAATCCTTATACAGTTTAATGTATAGATCTCAGCTCTCACCAGCATTTCATTGACTTCCATTGATCATTAATGTATAAAATGATATAATTTAGTATAGTTTCTTTAACCGATACCCTATCCACCATGTACATTAGATGCACAAGAACATGTATACACTTCGTGCTGCCATAGTCTATTGCCCCAGATTAGTACCCTGCATGTTTATTCTACTCGGGCCAATACCCTACCCCATGTTTTTGATTGGGTAAATATGGCTGGTAGACCTAAAAAAATGAATACGGGGAAAGGTTCAGCTGCCCAAAAACCAGTGCAGCTCCTAGGCATGTGCCTCCATAGGATTATATGATAGATTCAGCCCTATAGGGGCAAAATATTTAGTCTATTATTAGAGTATTACATCAGGTAACACATGTCAGTACCACCGTTCCATTGTCCCATTGAGAAATCGATAGCGAGGAGGGGGCAGGTATGAAATTCGGTTTTTGAACCCAATCCCGGTTACAAGTGCTCCGGTTTCATGTCTCTCCTCTCGTCTGACTTATAAGAATAAGTATTTTGTCTGTCTTTACTTTATTAGTCTTACCTTTCTTATTAATTTCCGTTAGACGCCAGTCGGAAAGAAACAAATCAATAAAAACACTTAAAAAGACTAATGTGATATTGAGTTGACTCTTACAGGAAAAAAATATGTAGGTGTAAATGGCCTAACATGGCATAGGCTATAATTCTAGAAATATGGAGTTGACAAGGGGCTTAAATTTATTCGAAAGGGGGGTTGTTTAAGCATCAATTGGATTGTCTGTTCGGTGGGGCTCCAATGGCAAGAAATAGGAATGTGCCAAGCCACTTCATCGGACTGACCATGGCACCTACGAAGAAGGTCACATAGAGCCAACAGCTCAGCTGCCAGTTGTTTGGCAACCATTGGACCCCCTACTGCGAAAAAATTAAAGAATAAAGCTTAAAAAGTGATTAAAAAGAGTTTATCTGCAGTAAATGACTATTCAAACCAAGGAAGGGCGTTAGGTGCACCCTTGGCATGACCGGACAAATCTATCTCCGTGAAGACAGAGCTGGAAATCTAAGGCCACCCATACACATTTGACTAACGATGGCCAACAGTCTAAAGTATATGAGGAGCATGATTGAAGGGGGAGTTAAGAATCCGGCATGTCCAATTTCGGGCTGTCGATCCTTTCGTTCTCCCTGAGAAAAGCTACCACCACCAGACAGACCTGGAAATGTAAACCGACCCATACACAATAGACTAACGATGGCCACACCAATGGCCAACCGTCTAAAGTGTCTAAGTATTCGGCATGTCCAATTTCGAGTTGCCGATCCTTTCGTGCTCCCTGAAAAAAGCCACCACCACTAAACAGAGCTGGAAATCTAAAACCACCCATACGCAATAGACTAACGATGGCCAAACTCATGGACAACAGTCTAAAGTGTCTGAAGAGCGTGATTGAAGGGGGCGTTAAGGATCCAGCATGTCCAATTTCGGGCTGCTGATCCTTCCATTCTCCCTGAGAAAAGCCAACACCAACAGACAGAGTTGGAAATCTAAAACCACCTATACACAATTAGACTAATGATGGCCAAACCCATGGCCAACAGTCTATAGTGTCTGAAGAGTGTGATTGAAGGGGTGTTAAGGATCCCGCATGTCCAATTTCAGGCTGCCGATCCTTTCGTTCTCCCTGAGAAAAACCACCACCACCACCAGACAGAGCTGGAAATCTAAAACCACCCATACACAATAGACTAACGATGGCCAAACCCATGGACAACAGTCTAAAGTGTCTGAAGAGCGTGATTGAAGGGGGCGTTAAGGATCCAGCATGTCCAATTTCGGCTGCTGATCCTTCCATTCTCCCTGAGAAAAGCCAACACCAACAGACAGAGCCAGAAATCTAAAACTAACCATATACAATTAGACTAATGCTGGATTGCCAATTCTTTCCTTTTCCCACCTACCGGAGATGTCTGGCGGCGTCTGTCATCAACGAGTGCTCTTCAGGATTCTCATTGATTTTGCAAGCATAAGAATTTGCTTACTATTTTCTCATAACACTGCACTCAAAAATTCATCAAAAATGCACTGTGTGCACACAGCCTTATATAGGAGAGATGGGCACTCAAATGAACAATCGGCAAACAGTCCTCTATATGGGGGCTTAAAGGGAATCTGTCAGCAGGTTTTTGCTGTCTCATCTGAAAGCAGCATAATGTAGGCAAAGAGATCCTGAATCCAACGATGTATCGCTTAGATTACTGAAATCAGAATTTCTAGATTTAGCCATGTAGCAAAGCTGAGAGAGTTGTCCCACCCACACCAGTCTCTCTATAGAGATTAGCCAATGACAGTGAGCTGCCAATCAGAGGATGGGTGCGAGCCGAAGTGCCATTGTAGTCTGAGCAATAAGAAGTCCTGCTGCTTAAGCAAACTTAGCAAAAAAGCAACAGATTCGACCTTGACAATACATGCATCCCTGTATTCTCTGTGTTAACCCTTACAGCATGCTGGTTTTAGCTTACATAGCAGAAACCTGCTGATAGATTTTCTTAAAGAAGAGGGTGCACTGAACTGTATGGTCACACCAAGGGTGCACTGAGCGCCAGTGCATGGTTTGAACAGTCATCTTGTGCTGACAGACTCCCTGTAATTGGAACCTGTCATCAGTTTTGACCTTGCAGAGATAAACAAAAGACCTTCTTTAGGCAAGTAATTCACCTATCAATCCCGCTTTTGCGCTGTCAAAACTTCTGACATGTTTTATTTTCTATATAAATATGATCTGATCCGCCAATTTACCAAACCAGGAAATATAATTGATCAAAGAGTAACTAAAATCTCATTATTTGTTTTTACAATTTTCACCAGCAAGGAAAGTTATGAAATTTTGCTAATCCCTTTATTATAGGATTTCTCTACCTTCCTGTAAAAAAAACAAAGCAAACCTCACATTCCCTCAGTCTGTTTTGCTGACTTTAACTGTACTGATATCAGCATGCACTCACTTGGAGTACAGATGATGGCAGTGATGGGTCAGCTCCTGTCTCCTCTTCTCAGTGTTGAGCATGCTCATTTGGAGTACAGATGATGGCAGTGATGGGTCAGCTCCTGTCTTCTCCTCTGAGTGCTGAGCATGCTCATTTGGAGTACAGATGATGACAGTGATGGGTCAGCCCCTGTCTCTTCCTCTCAGTGTTGAGCATGCTAATTTGGAGTACAACTGATGGCAGTGATGGGTCAGCTCCTGTCTCCTCCTCTGTCTGAGTGTTTAGCATGCTCATTTGGAGTACTGATGATGGCATTGATGGGTTAGTGCATATCTCCTCCTCTAAGTACTGAGCATGCTCATTTGATGTACAGATGATGGCAGTGATGGGTCAGATCTTGTCTCATCCTCTCAGTCTTGAACATGCTCATTTGGAGTACAGATGATGGCATTAATGAGTCAGTAGCTATCTCATGCCCCTTGTGGACTACTTATCAGAACAGTCTCCTGTAGCAGCTTATCCCCGGAGTTAGTAACACAGAAAGTAAGCTGACCTATCACTGCCAGCATCTCTGCTCCAAACAAGCATGCTCAACACTGAGAAGAGACAGGAGCTGATCCATCACTGCCATCATCTGTACTCTAAATGAAAGTTAGGAAGAGACAGGAGATGACCCATCACAGACATCATCTGTTCTCCAAATGAAAATTCTCAACACTGAGAGGAAGAAACAGGAGCTGACCCATCAATGTCATCAGCTGTACTCCAAATGAGAATTCTCAACACTGAGAGGAAGAGACAGGAGCTGACCCATCACTGCCATCATCTGTACTCCAAATGAGAATTCCCAACACTGAGAAGAAGAGACAGGAGCTGATCCATCACTGCTATCAGCTGTACTCCAAATGAGAATTCTCAACACTGAGAGGAAGTGACAGGAGCTGATCCATCACTGCCATCAGCTGTACTCCAAATGAGTTTATTATGATATCAATATAGTTGAAAGCAGGCAATTAGAAAGGGAAAAAAACAGAATTTGGAAGCCACTTACCATCAATTTTCTTTATAGGAAAGAAGATAAATCCCTTAATAAAGTGATTTGCAAAGTTTAAAAAAAAATAAAAATAAATAAAATTATAAAAAAAACCACTTTTTAAATTACTGTTCTCCTAAATTCACCAAAATCTAATCTTAAATCTGGCGAAAAGTGAATTTCCCAATGCATCCGAATGGTCTTTTTCCTAATAAAGGGGAAGAATAGATAAGCGCACGGTCCATTCAAGATATTGGCACTACGAAATCTCAGAATATTCTGATAGAAACACATGAGGGGAAACGATAATTAGATTGTTATGACTTACATCATGGGGTTCTGGAGGAACGAGTGAGAACAGTGCCTGACGCAGCGTGTACTGGACGTCCCAGTGTTTTCCTATGTCCCTGGCATGAAGTTAAATTGTCCGATCCAATAGATTGGAACGTTGTGTGTAATAAATTCTGAGCATGTCATGTCGCTTTAAAATATATGCAATGTATACAAATCAATGATTACCTGAGCATAACATGTAGAACGGAAAACTATACTTATACTCTGTGTTCCTATATATAGAGGTTGTTAGGACCTCCAATACTAGGTACCCTAGAAGCATTAGGTGGGGTTTAACAATTCGTAGAAAAGTGCAATATTTTCAATGACAACTGACGTGGAGTGGTGGGGACGGAGCACCAAACGTCATAAATACGGGATAATTAAAAAAAAATTAAATTATTAAAATATGGGGAAAAAGTAGTTTCTGCCACCACTACATATGCTTCAATGGAACTTGACAGGGATGGAATGTAGAATTTGGAATGTTGGATTTTTTCCAAAATTAAGGGAACACTACAGGCAAAAAACCTCAAACTGTACACTTAGTGCTGATTAAAGTTTTCCTGTGTATCAGACATCTGCCGGGAAACCTTTAATTGCTCCTTCTGTCTCTTTCGATTATTGCTGCCATCTTTTTACCTGTATAGTTCTGCTCGATGGATAAAATTGGGACTGGATTAAGCTCCTGGTCCCTGATCTAAAGCCTGGACACACTCTGGCCAATCAAAATATAGAATTTGTGTCGAGGCTCCAAAAAAAACAAGTTGAAGTCTCTCTCAGCCAGCAGGTTTTTGCTATGTAATGTAAGAGCAGCATAATATAGGGGAAGAGATGCTGATTCCAGTGATGCATCACTTACTGGACTGGTATTTACAGTTTTGATAGAATCCCTGTTTTCTCTCAGTGGTCAGAATTGTGAGCTGAGAATAACCCCGCCCACACCCCTGATTGGCCAATTCCTGTGTACAAGCTGCCAATCGGTGGTGGGGGTGTGGTTACACGGGACTGTCTGACATGTGACAGCGAGTCCTGCTGATTAAACACTGATTATATTAAAATTACAACAAGCTGCTGAGCAAGTTACACATCCTCGAAATCAGGGACTCTGCCTCTATATTATGCTGCTTTTAGATTACATAGCAAAAACCTCCTGATAGATTCCCTTTAAAGGAGTTCTCTACCCAATATCACAAGTATTTTCTCTTACAAAATAATCTGAGATAGGGAAATTTGTTGTTTTTTTCCCAAAATTCAATCCCAAATTCATTACCAATTTCAGTTTCTGCTATAAACTTGAAAAATAGTGGCCAATCACCATTTTTCTTGCTTTTTTTGAGGGCCAGGAAAAGGTGAAAAACAAAAATGTCTATACCGGTGCTAAGCTCAACCCTCACCTTTCCAGTTGCCGGAGCTCCATGCCAGTCCACCACTCGATCCCTCTGGTCTTCATCTCTCAGTGCCGAGTAGGCCTTTTTGGTCACTTTTGAACATGATTCATGTTTGACGGCAGTGAAAAGCGCCCCATGTTCAGTAGATTTTGGTGTGCACTCAATGAATGAGTCAAGATGCTAGTCAACGGGTGATGTATCACCACTTGTCAGTACATGAAACTTCACTGCACACTCTTGTTCCAATTTTGCAAAAGAAAAAGGTTTTACTAATGAGTATAGAAAGTCAATCACTGTCGCTCATTTGACTCATTTTCTATACTCACCAATGAAAATTTTTTTCTTTTGAAAAATTGGGACAAAAGCAACATATGAACATGAAATCTAATCGGAGCTGGAAGAGCTGAAGATCTTTCCAAAGGGCGTGCCGGACGGTCAGCTTTATTGGCAGGACAGGCAAGCATCAACATAGAAATATATATATATTTATTTATTTTTTATTTATTTTAAACCCTTAGTTATTGCTTTTGGTCTTCAATGATCACACAGGACAAAAAAAAACTTTTTGAGGGGGTACAATGAATTAGAATTGTAATCCAATCAGTTGGCCAAAACACATTTTGGGAGATTTTCTCATATCTGTTAATGTCATATTGCTTAAGATATATTGTTGATATTGGATAGACAACCCATTGAGTCCAGAATAAGTCTTCTTGATGGCACTTTACCTAACAGTTGGGGGGAAAAAGGTACTGGTCAGTCAAAGGCTTCCTCAACTTGATCAGGGCAAGAGCCATTCTTGTCGTCAAAAGTGATGGAACGGTTATTAAAGGCTTTCAAGAGCATTAGTCTCTTGACTTCACACCTCTTATATATAGACTTGGTTGGCTAAAAGTGGTCGATTTGGTGGGTTAACGGTTTTGACTAAACTCCATAATCACCATTAATTAAAAGTTGACAAAATTTATCCAACTCTATGGAAAAAAAAGGGAAACCATGATGTCAACTCAAGACTCAATGAGTCAACTCTTTTTACGATCTAGTCTTCCAGTCCAACTCACGTCCAATAATTTGGCAATAATATTCAGAATCTAGAATGTTCAGAAGTTATGTGTGTCCAAACTTCTTCTCTTACAGACCTCACTTACAGATGATACTTTACGAGACACGAGTGGAGCATCTTTTTTTGGCCCTGATCGACCTCTCACGTCTTCCTTATTATAAGATATCACTGACCGGCTATGTTTATGTAATATATTATTTATTAATGGATACAATGATCTCTGTGTCTGGCACAAGGAAATGGATTATGCTTATGTTAACATGAGTTAAAATATAATTACTAATTTATCATTTATTTATTAAATTTTGTCTAGCAAAGTTCCACTTGCTCCATAAATACGTTTATTAATATCACTCGTCTTGTCTTTGTTTTTCTCGGGTCTTCTTGTGCATGATTATTATCCTACAGTACATGTGTCTCGATCACCTTGTCCTGAAAAACACATTTCTTCTCATATAACTCAACTTAAATTTCTTTTTTGGCTCCGAAGAACATTCAGAAAAATAAATGACCATCAGTTACCACTGTCGTAAGAACAGTCTTCTCCAACGACCTAAGTGGACTCTAGGATTCATTTTTGAATGTCCATCACAACCTGTGGTTTTTTGAACCCCATAATGTAATTTACCCAAAATGTCAGATATCTAGTACATTTTTTAGAGAACCACGATATATTATCCTTTAAAATGAGTCATAAAGGCTCCTCTCCCAAACAAGGAGACAACCAGTGTTGTAAATAGCACATTAGAATTGGGGGCTTCTTGCACATATTACATTGAGGCACAAGAGCCTGAAGTCATCTCTCTAGGCCCCAAGATAAAATCTGTAAGAAGCCACCACTTACCATGTGCCATTTGCCATTCTGGAGACTTCTCATGTAGCAGGGGGGCTTTTATAACTTCGAGATAACAGATGGCTAATACATGGAGAAGATGGATATGGCACAAGGGCCTTTAGGCCATTGAGAAAGCGGATGGGTAAAACAGGGGTAAGATTAGTAAAACAGAGGAATTTTTAGGTCCTTGAGACAACAGATGGGTTAGTTATGGGAAAGATGGACAAGACACAGGGGCCTTAAGGCCCTTGAGATAACGGGTAAGATTGGTATGAAAGAGGGGCCTTTAGGCCCTTAAATCAACAGATGGTTAAGACGAGGGCAAGATGAGATGAGTAAGACAGAGGGGCCTTTAGGTCCTTGAAACAAAAAATGGGTAAGACGGATTGGTAAGACAGTGGAATCTTTAGGTCCTTGAGACAACAGTTGGGTAAAACGGGTAAAATTTGTAAAACAGAGGAATCTTTAGGTCCTTGAGACAACAAATGAGTTAGTTATGGGTAAAATGGATGACACAGGGACCTCCCTTGAGGTAACGGGTTAAATTGGTATGAAAGAGGGGCCTTTAGGCCCTTGAGTCAACAGGTGGTTAAGACGAGGGCAAGATGAGTAGATGAGTAAGACAGAGGGGCCGTTAGCTCCTTGAAACAACAAATGGGTAAGATAGATTGGTAAGACAGAGGGATCTTTAGGTCCTTGAGACAACAGATGGGTAAGACAGGGGTACGATTGGTAAGACAAAGAGATCTTTAGGTCCTTGAGACAATGGTTGGGTAAAACATAGGCAAGATGGGTAAGACAGAGGGGCCTTTAAAATTTGAAAGAATCCACCACTTACCATGTGCAATTTATAATTGTGCTGTCTTCTCATATAACAGAGGGGGTCTTTATATCCTCGGGATAACAAATAGGTAAGACATGGGTAAGATGTATAAGACACGGGGGCCTTTAGACCCTTAGGGTAATAGATAGGTAAGACATGGGTAAGATTGGTAAAAAAGAAGGGCCTTTGGGCCCTTGAGCCAAAAGATAGTTAAGATGTGGGCAAGACGAGAAGATGAGTAAGACAGAGGGGCCTTTAGGTCCTTGAAACAACAAATGAGTAAGACAGATTGGTAAGACAGGGAGATCTTTAGGTCCTTGAGACAACAGATGGGTAAGACATGGGCAAGATGGGTAAGACAGAGGAGCCTTTAAAATCTGAAAGAAGCCACCACTTACCAAGTGACATTTATAATATTGGTGTCTTCTCATGTAACCGAGGGTCCATTAGGTCTTTGAGTCAACAGATGGGTAAAACATGGGCAAGATAGATAAGACACAAGGGCTTTTAGCCCCTTGAGATATCTACGTTACCATTCTATATCTTATCTGTGACCACATGGATTTTTCCAGACTTTATGTCATGAATTCAAAGGGCAGCAGCAATCCAAAATGTTGTGGAGTAGAGATCTTTAGAGATAATATGAATGTTTCTATCCAGTTCCTTTTAAGATCCTATGTTGTGAAGGACAATTTTTTTGATACTGTTCTTATCTGACTCTTTGACAATATGTTTTGGTTGTCCCTTCAACTCCAAATTTGTCGCTATTACTGGTCAATAACAAAATAGTTCGTTAATGGAGAGACAACACATTCTAGACATTGCAGATGTCATGCAGTGACTACTGGGGTTCTGCCAGGTATCTGGGAACCCACAACAAGTGCCGCAACA
Organism: Anomaloglossus baeobatrachus; assembly: GCF_048569485.1. Taxonomy (NCBI): domain Eukaryota; kingdom Metazoa; phylum Chordata; class Amphibia; order Anura; family Aromobatidae; genus Anomaloglossus; species Anomaloglossus baeobatrachus. The sequence goes on from NC_134362.1 coordinate 173,942,657, forward strand.
CAGAGAGTACACGTTACAATGGTGGGCCCTGGCGTCAGGGAAAGGGGAACAGGGTCACCTCCTAAACTCACCTGAGACACATCCCTGAACTCAGTAACATCCCTATATGGGTTCTTTCACCCCGTCACCGATTGCATGCCTATCCCTGTCTTTCCCTGGAGTCAGCCCTGTATAGTGCGCAGGGCAAAAAAACCACTAGTCCCACTCTAGGTTAAAGACACAGAGAGGATTAGACAGACAGGGGTAAAATAAACAACAATCATACAAAGCACTCCAAACAACAAGAGGTAATAATAAGTAACGGACCAGAGGGGAAAAACCAAAGAGGACTAAGGGAGGGAAAACAACACAAAAACACAACTTTCACTCAGCAAATGTTCTCTGAATGGCTTCCTGGTCCTCAGGTCACAGATTCCCTCAAGAGACAAGTAAAGCATAAACTATCACTGGCAATTACCTGAGCTAGGAGGGAAGTCTTTATAGCAGAGCTAATTAGCAATAGAGAACAGCTGGCTATTGCTTTCATTCAGTGTTCAGGAGACAGGAGGATCTACTTAAGCCTAGCAGCGCTGGATAAAGGAGAATCAGCACAGCCCGCAGTATTAACCTGAGCAAGTGTGTATGAAGCCCTGCGTTGTGATCTCTTAGCGTACTGATGTTATTTATTTATTATTATTTTTATGCTAATTTACTAGTTACCTCTATTTCTGTGCATGTTACAATGTACAGCGTTACTTTTTCATGTAATGAATATTTCCTTTGAATTAGACCCGCACACCTCCGAAGATTGCTGTTATTATTGATTTTGCACATTTGTTAACGGTTTTACACCTTCGCAGCGAAAACGCGGTATTTAAAAATTGCTTTCGCTGTGTTTCAATCATATCTGCAAACAAATTGATCTATAAATCATATCTGGAATAGGAATGAGCCAATGAATCAAACATGAAAATAAAAGTGACAGGCAAATCAAATCTTTTTAAAAAAATGGAGACGGCAATGTGTCATATTAGATACTTCTATTAATCAAGCTATAGTCATATAGTCACAGAGATTGCCATTGCCATCACAGTGCTAAAAGGCGAGCTTTAGAAGTGGTTTACACCTTTCGGAGCCATCATTTTTTTTTTATTTACTTAAACACGTGTTTTTTAGGCTAAACATCATTTTTGCTTTTGGGTTCTTTAAAAATGTTGTACGTTTGCCTTCTACAATCTCTGTGTTGCTGGCTGCAGAATGGGTTAATGGAGAATGCATCTGTGAGATCATTTTGATATTCTTAAAGTCTTAAGATAGAGTTTGTAAATCTTTAATCTGTCTTCTTCTGAGCTCCTCTCAGTTAATGTGTGACTACAGACCACACCAAAGTTGAATGTATCACATCAAAGTTGAATGCGGAAGGAAAAAAATAGCCTCTGGAATTCAGAGCCCCAACACGTCAGATTGTTTCCCACTTTTGGAAAAACCTGAAAACCCATCTATTCAGGAATGTTTACAGCGTACAATGACCCTGCTGCCACCTCACTAACATTGGAGCTGCCACGTCTCCACTAGCAGAGTTATCGCCTCACCACCATCAGAGTTGCCACCTCACCACCACAGGAACTGTCGCCTCACTGCTACCAGAGCTATCACCTCACCACTACTGGAGCTGCCACCTCACCACCACCGGAGCTGTCCCCTCACCGCTACCAGAGCTGTCACCTCATCACCACCGGAGCCCCTGCCTCACTACAACCAGAGCTGCCTCCTGACCCCTACTAGAGCTGCTGCCTCACCACCACTGTTGCCTTATCACCACCACCATAGCTGCCTCCTCATCGTCACCGGAGCTGTCACCCCACCACCACCACAGCTGTCATATAACCACCAATGAAGCTGTTGCCTCACCACCACCAGAGTTGCCACTTCACCACTACTAGACCTGCTTCCTCATCACCACTGGAGCTGCAACCTCACCACCACCGTATCTGCTACCTCACTACCACTGGAGCTTCCACCTCACCACCACTGGAGATGTCACCTCACCATGACTGGAGGTGTCACTTCACTACGACTGGAGCCGCTGCTTCACCACCAGTGGAACTGCCACCTTACCACCACTGAAACTGTCACCTCACCACATCCAGAGCTGTCTCCTCACCACCAACATAGCTGCCACCTCACCACCACCAAGCTGTCACTTCACCACCACCAGAGTTGTCACCTCACCAACACCAGAGCTGCTTCCTCATCACCACTAGAGCTGTCACCTCCAGTGCTACCACAGCACCACCACTGGAGCTGTTGCCTCACCACAAACATAGCTGCTCCTGGAGCTGTCACCTCACCCCCACCAGAGCTGTTGCCTCATCACCACCAGAGCTGCCACCTCACCACCACCAGAGCTATCACCTCACCACCACCGGAGCTGTTGTAACCCTGCAACATATTGTCTCCTCCCCATTATCCTGTTACACATAAGCCCAGAAGGGCAGGGCCCTCTCTCCTCTATACCAGTCTGTCATTGTTAGTTTGTTCTCTGTAAACTATGTATTTGTATTTTCTGTGTAATCCTTTTTATGTTCCGCACCATGGAATCAGTGACTTCTATAAAAAAGATAATACTTCAAATTTCCTTTCGTTTTGTACAGGAGAGAAGGAAAATCATCAAATCAGCCAATGCATTGGGTTTTTGAAGAACACAAGTGTCTCTAACAAATATCTCAATAAAGTGTGCCTTTGTTCTGTATGGGGAGAGGAGAGTAAACCATGGCCAGTCTCCAGGAAAAACACAAAAAATCTCCACTGGCCGATCCTACTCTCCATTGTCATCAACTATATATGGCTGACCGGTTCTACCAAAGTTGTCGGCATCAGTCCACTGATTATCAGATTTTCTGGATTGTATAGACATCATATTAAAGGAAATTCACTGTAGAATACTGAGGTTGTTGGAGGGTTAATGCTGCATTACGCAGGAGTTCTATTCTAAGATGAACATCCTAGGGCTTCGACTCATTACAACAGTATTAGTCACATGTCGGGTCGCATGAAGGTCAAAATACTCCCCGAAATTCTGAGTAAATGCTGAGATAATAGATAAGAGTTGACATGTGGTAAAAAATCTAAGCCTTGTTTTTCTTGAGTTAAACTTGTCAGTCTGTGGCTGGCAGCAGAGCCAACACTCGGGAAGAAGAGGAGGACGAATGCATGTGCATGTCTAAATTATACTCCCTCAATCTCCAGAAAGTTACCAAAACAAGAACCCCCTCGCCTGCTGCGGGGAGTGGACCTGAGGAATTTCCTTAATACTTCCTTAGTTCTTGGTTGTAAACTATGTGTATGTATATATATATATATATATATATATATATATATATATATATTATTATTATTATTATTTATTATTATAGCGCCATTTATTCCATGGCGCTTTACAAGTGAAAGAGGGTATACGTACAACAATCATTAACAGTACAAAACAGACTGGTATAGGAGGAGAGAGGACCCTGCCCGCGAGGGCTGACAGTCTGCATATGTATGCGGTATATATATGTAATAGAGATGAGCGGATAACTTTGAGTGAGATTGAAATCTGCTCAAATTTTTCAAAAATTCCCATTCGGCAAAGTACAGATTTTTTGTAATTCGTTACTGTGTGGATTTTGCAAAATGTTGGCCGTTGACCACCTTTTTTGTGAACCAAACTGGACCATCAAAAAGTTACAACAAAAAATCATTATAGTCACCTTACGGCTCACCTCTTCGGCCCTCTTTTCCCTCACTGTCACCTGTCCAGTCCTTTTCTCATCTTCTGATCTCCGCCCGTTCGCCTTGGAATCTTCGGACATCTCTAGAATCTCATGAGGCCTGGAGGTTTCTACTCATGCTCAGGAAGATCATGCCATTGTATACTGTGTCCAAATGTATGTTTATATACCTTTAAAGTGTTTTATTGTAGACTTTCCTACTCTGATCTCTAGGATGTTTTAGTATATAAAGTATAACGCCCAGGCCAGCGTCCTAGCATGCTCTTCCCCCCCTCCCCCGGCAAGGACACCAGCATTCTCACCTGTTTGGGTGTCCTGATGCGGGGCTCCTTGTGGCGCCCTGGACAAGCCAGGACGTCACAGGTACTGCAACAACACACCCTACACCCCGGTTAGGAACATCAAGGTCAGACACAAATCCTTGTTGCCTCCCTCCAGGGGCTGATGTCCACACCAGGTGGGGCGGAGCCAGGCGGTTGGCTCCACCCACCGAGGAGTTCACAGTCCTGGAGGCGGGAAAAGTAAGACAGATCAGTTTGAGGAGTTGTAGAGTGAGGAAGTAGGAGTGGAGGAACTGACTGACCGTGTCCGGGTACGTGGCCCGGGCACCTGACAGCAAGGTTGGTAGACGGTGGTGACCGTCTGCAGGAGAGGCCGATTGACGCATAACCGTGAGGACCGGGGACGGGCGGTGGCCCGCCGGAACCGAACCGGGGAGCGAAGAGAAGCCAGCACCATCCGGCAGGGCCTACGGACCCCGACCAGGCTAGGAGTCGCCGTAAAACCGGTCAAATCCATCAGCGACGGGAACCTCCGTGGTTTCCCAGCAGTAAAGACCCGACTGAAGGCAACCGTCCAAACCGTGAGGGAGATAAAGCTACCGCCAGAGCTAGAGCTCCCAGGGCCAGAGCCTGCGGGCAAAGGAAGGGCTCCCTTAGCCAACATACCGCTGGGGAGCGGTCTATCAGTGGGAAGCCATTGGGGCCGAGAACAGAACACCGGTGCAGGGAGAGACAGTTACCGCCAACCTACCGGGAGTGACCGCCGCAGCTGTCTGTGGGACTCGTCCATCCAGCCGTTTGTTTTACCAGAGACTCCGTGTGCGTTACTGGCTGAGTGAGTACCGCCGTGCCATCTGGCACTGCGCTGCCCCGCGACCCTGCATCTGGCCCAGCCCCGCAACCCACCTTCCGACCTCCACCACCGGGCCCCGGGACCACCAAAACCCCCCTACCCACGGAGGGGAGAAAACATCTCAGCTGCTCCCTGTCAACGCTCCCGGGATCCCCGTAGAGAGCAGCGGTGGTGTCCCAACCTCACCACAAACCGTGGGTGGCATCACGGACAATACCCCTAAACCAAACCACCCCTTTCACTCACGGGCGAGGAGCGCCACTCGAGTCCCCGGGATCCAGCCCACCGCTCGAGCCACCGACCGAGCGAGCAGCAGCAGCAGCCGGACCCAAGCAGTGAGTGAGCGCAGCGTCCCCTCCCCGCCCGCGACACTCCTCTCTCTGTCTCATGCTCCATAGAGTATTTGTGCACCATGCAGAGCTCCAGTCTCTGCCCGTAGGGTGCGCCCATGGTCACACCCCTTTTCTTAAAGGGCCAGTGCCCTTTTACCTGAAAGTGCTTCCAGGTCAGCTGGGAAGCTGTAGTTATTTAAGGCACCATAGCCCTATGCTAGGTGCCTGGGCAATGAGTTTAGTCATTTCTAGTTGTCAGGTCCCCTAGCCCTGCGCTGCTGTTCCGCTGTACTAGACATACTGCTTATACTTCTCTGTATTGCAGAGTGCTGCCTCCACTACCTGCTGCTTATTCGAGTCTCCACATCGGCTGCCTACCACGATACCCATTGCCACGAAGTATCGTCACCAGCTGCTGCCATCCATCCGTCCATCCCGGACGGATCCGCTACTCCAGCTGCTGTCATCCATCATGTACCCGTCCATCCATCCATCCCGGACAGAACCTCTACCCCAGCTGCTGTGCAACTCTATACCAGAGACTGTTGCTCCCATACCCCTGGAGCCAGACAACGCAACACCAGCCTTCCAGAGTGGCATGCAGATTCTACCTGCAGTGTAATACTTCCACCATCAGGAGCTCTGGTGAAAACCAGGTTCGGGTCCATAGTCAAGCCCCTCTGGGTTCTCTGTGGGTCCACTAAAATCCCTGCTCGCTTGATAAGCCTAACTGTTGTGAATGTTAGTTATGTTTTGGCTGCTGGGAGGCTCCCTCTGGTGGCCAGGAATGGTTTGGACTTTGACCAGGTGTGTTGTGCATTGGGTGTTTCCTTTGCTAACTCTCTGCTTATTTAAGTCCTGGTCTGATTGCAGGCTGTTGCCGGATGTCAGTTGTTCTTTGTATCTCCAGCCTGCTTAATCCTGCTCTACACCACATCTTCCCCAGATAAGTGCTTGCTCTTTATTTATTGTCTGGTTCTTTTGTTTATCTGGGTTTGTCATTTGTTGTGGTTGGTTTCAGTTTATTTGCTTGCAGGGATTTTCCCCCTCAGTGGATTGTTGAGGAACTCCCTGCAGTTCTGTGTGGAGTATAGCTCCTTTGGGTTCATGTGTTTGTGGCTTGTTGACTTTGTTATGATTCTTGTTTTCTGTTTATTGGTATGACAAGAGCACCTGGTATAGGACGGAGTTCAGATCGTGCGATCTGAGGGCCTTTTTGTACTATCAGGAAGTTGGTATTTTGCAGGGTTTTTCTCTGGCCACCATCAGTCCCTTTCCTGTCCTTTCCTATTTTAGTCAGTAGGGCCTCACCTTTTGCTAATCCTGTCATCTACCTGTGTATTGTGTTTTTCCTATATCACCGCAGTCTTTGAATGTGGGGGGCTTGCTATTCTTGTCTATTTTCTGAGGTAGAGAGTTATTCATCTTTCCTACCTTTAGGATAGTTAGTTCTCCGGCTGGGTTCGCGGTGCACAGGATGTTAGTTCACCCCTCGGCTACTTCTAGTTGTGATGGTTAGTAAGGGGATGGCGGCCAGATTAGTTGCCAATGCTCTTGTCACCTTTTGCCATTGATTTGTGGTGGTCTTCCATGGTTCCGGATCATAACACCTAACAATAAGAATGTTAAGTAAGACAGTATGGAGTAAACTGTGGATAAGTACCAGCCATAGTAATAACAATATAAAATGTTTTAAGGTAAGATTTAGTGTAACTTAGGGACCAAGCGTGCAGGAGAGGGTCAAGTGGTAGATAGAGTGAGTTAGCAATAGGAAATGTTATGTGCAGATGTTAGCAGACCAGATATGGATACTGTGGTGGCCTAAGAGACCGATCACAGAGGGAGGAGTAGAGTGTTGGTTAGGCAGACAGGTAGGTCAGAAAGTCAGTTCAGTTCTGTATAGGGGTTCCTGGGACTACGAGCTCTGTATCAGGGTCTGCCCAGACCTTAGGAGGTATCCTCCATTGTGTCCCACGGGCATGGAAAGCTTCAAAGACAAGAGACAGGGAATGCAGAAGTCAGACTCGGCTGCTGGAGAGCTAATACCCAGAGTGAGGGCTAGACAGAAGGTTGCTCCATAGAACCACAGCAGCAGTACGGTAACGCAGGAGGAACGTGGCAGGTCTGTTCTGAAAAGTTTGTTATGAAGGTATTTCTCATGAAGATCATATACTAAATAAAGTAGTTGAAGTTTGAGTTAAAAGGAAATTGTTTCCCTGGTGTGTTGCCCAACTATGTCTATGACAGTGACAGGTGATTGGGTGGCGTATGAGCCACTGAAAACACAAGTAAGTGACGCACCCCTCCACATGCACAACACCCTGACGACCATCACCCAGCTCCCCCCTTCACCGTGACCTCCTGCACACTGAACTCTCCAGGTCTCATGAAAATTAGACATCCAGCACAGAGTTAGAGGTCTGTGGGAATAAAGCCCCTTGAAATGGTAAGAATGCCCCAAATTTGATCTTTGCAATGGAGCTCCCTATGTGCACCATTGGTCCTAATCATATTCAGATCTTCTTTGTTCCAGAATCTGGTCTAATTTTCTGCCTTTGGGTTATACAATGGCAGACTATCACGAGGATTCATGGGGCTCCTTAACTGGTCCTCAGGCTAGGGAGGCCCTGGCTGTCTGTGATCCCAGAGAAATGTCTGATGGGTATGATGTCTGGGCCACCTTCCTTGCCTTGCTCCTGTCCAGCCCTTATCTAATATTTCCTCTCCCTCATCTCAGGGGAGGACTGGCACAGGAGTCGTAGAACCAACAGGTAAGGACAAGCAGGGGAAACCCAAACGCAATTACACAGCATGCTCACACAGAGGTATTAGACAACAAGTGATAAGGAGGAAAATAAGAACAGGGAGGAAACAACAAGATGACAAGAGAACTCAACAACAACTCCACGCACAAAGGATACAATCACCAGCAGGACTGGGATACAACAGCACACGGACTGTTGTTGCTAAAGCTACAGTATAGTCGGCATAGGGATACAGGTTCCTCCGTAATAAAAAGGCGGGGAAGACTGTGATAGGTTGAGAGACAACGAGAGGGCGAGAGAACTCCACAACAACTCCCCACAGAAAGCAATAATATAATCACCAGTAGGACTGAAATACAACAGCACATGGACCAGTGTAGCTAAAGCTATAGTTAGCATGGGGAGACATTCTCCTCCATCTTAAAAAGGCGGGGAAGACTGTGATAGGTTAAAAGACCACGAGACAGCGAGAGAACTCCACAACAACTCCCCGCAGAAAGCAATAATGTAATCACCAACAGTAGGACTGAAATACAACAGCACACGGACCAGTGTAGCTAAAGCTATAATTGGCATGGGGAGACATGCTCCTCCATCATAAAAAGGCGGGGAAGACTGTGATAGGTCAAGAGATAACGAGTCATTAAGAAAACTCCACAACTCCCTGCACAAAGCAATCTAAGCAACAGCAGGACTGGGATACAACAGCACATGGACCAGTGTAGCTAAAGCTATAGTTGGCATGGGAAGACAGGCTCCTCTAGCTTAAAAAGGTGGGGAATGACTGTGATAGATCTCCCACAACATGTGATCCAAGACGTAACAAGCAGGTAAGCAGATATTAACTCCTGCAAGCCCAACCACTAAAGAGAACCCAGCTGGTCGACACCCGAACCTGTCTGTACAACTCAGAAGCACCAAAGGAGACATAGTGTGGAGTGTCAGAGTCTGTAGTGTCAACAGCGTCTGATGCCGCCATGACACTTGGCGAGTTTAAAGCCAAACACCGTGTGGCACGGACCATCCAATGCAAAGTAATTTAAAATAACCCAATCTAAAAAAAAAAATGCGCGTCCTAGTGACAAGTTCCCTTTAAGCTTGCAGAGTTTCAGACAAGAGGCAGAGAGCCGGCAAACACCTTCCTGCTCGGCTCTGTCTCCACTACATAAAGATTCTGTGCATACGCTGGCGTGGAGCGTGCGGAGCGCGGAATCAAATCAGTATTATTATTTTTATCTAATATCCGGATGACTTCTTTGTTTTCCTCTCTCTGTAGGAGAACATTTTCCAGGCTGGATAGGGGCATTTTATTATGCATGAGTCTGGATATTAATGTTGGTAGATGTACAAAGTATCAGAAAACACACAATTACAATCAAATTAGGAAGCAGGGAGGCAGCGCCGGGGTTTTCTAGTTCACGCTGAATACATTATGTTCCTCTATAAGCTGGTTAGTGGATCCTGCTGTATTGTAGATGGGAGCCCGTCCAGGTTTGTGCTGGAGGCTCAGTTTTACTTCTCTCATCGAGTCCAGAATTAGTCTGCGATGGTCTCATTTTTTTCTTACTGTATATACTGATTTATATCACATTGATACTTATTTAGTATCAACGTATAAACAGAGATTTCATTATATACTTATTTATTAATGGAGTATATTATAGTTCCAAGATGCAGTGATGACACCGGAAGTCAATAGGAGAATAGCTATGGACAAGTCAACAATGAAGTCAGTGGAGAAGGTCTTCAAATCGAGGAACATGTCACTGGTGATAAAGACATGGCTTGTACATAGTTTGGTCTTTTCTGCAGAAACATGTGGATGCGAAACCTGGACGATAAAGAAATCAGTAGTGAAGTCACTGTACAAGGTCTTCAAATTGAGGAACATTTCACTGGTGATAAAGACACGGCTTTTACATAGTCTGGTCTTTTCTGCAGAAACATATAGATGTGAAACCTGGACGATAAAGAAATCAACAGTGAAGTCACTGTATAAGGGCTTAAAATCGAGGAACATGGCACTGGTGATAAAGACATGGCTTGTACATAGTTTGGTCTTTTCTGCAGAAACATGTGGATAATAAACCTGGACGATAAAGAAATCAGTAGTGAAGTCACTGTATAAGGGCTTCAAATCGAGGAACATGGCTCTGGTGATAAAGACATGGCTTGTACATAGTCTGGTCTTTTCTGCAGAAACATGTGGTTTGAAACCTGGACAATAAAGAAATCAGTAGGGAGGTCACTGTATAAGGTCTTCAAATTGAAGAACATTTCACTGGCGATGAAGACATGGCTTGTACATAGTCTGGTCTTTTCTGCTGAAACATGTGGATTCGAAACCTGGATGATAAAGAAATCAGTAGTAAAGTCACTGTACAAGGTCTTCAAATTGAAGAACATTTCACTCGTGATAAAGGCATGACTTGTACATAATCTGGTCTTTTCTGCTGAAACATGTGGATTCGAAACCTAGATGATAAAAAAATCAGTAGTGAAGTCACTGTACAAGGTCTTCAAATTGAAGAACATTTCACTGGCGATGAAGACATGGCTTGTACATAGTCTGGTCCTTTCTGCAAAAACATATGGATGCGAAACCTGGACGATAAAGAAATCAACAATGAAGTCACTGTATAAGGTCTTCAAATTAAAGAACATTTCACTGGTGATGAAGACAGGGTTCGCACATAGTCTGGTCTTGGCTTGTACATAGTTTGGTCTTTTCTATAATACCATATGGATGCAAAGCCTGGACGATGAAGACACAAGACAGAAGAAGAATAAATGCCTTAGAAATTTGGTGATTTAAAAGGATGTTACCAATACCATGGATGGCAAGGAGAACAAACAAATCAATTATGGAACAAATCAATGCAGACATGTCACTAGAAGCAAGGATCACCAAGCTACAACTTGCCTACTTAGTACACATCATACAAAGAGAACAATCACTGGAGAAGGACATTATGGTCGGAAAAATAGAAGGAACAAGGCAAAGAGGAAGACTAGCAACTCAATGACTTGATACTACAAAGATAACGGTGGAGAAGACCCTGGTGGACCTATCTAGGCTGCGCAATATCAGACTTCCATCAGAGCGTTTATCCATCAAGTTGCCATGGCTCAAGATCGAGCGGAAGGCCGTTAAATAATAATAATGACAACAACACTATAGTTCACTATATTTAGTCTGGTCACACCACCATATTTTCTCTCATCTGAGAAAATCAGTCTGATTATCCTAATCACACTATGATCTGAGTTTGATCAGAGTATGATCACATATCAAAAATCTGGATGGCAATCCCCAAAACGTGGAAGGTATGATAAATACACTGTGTGCTTATCAACCCAAAGGTGGCATAAACTGGGGTCTAATGCGACTCTGTTGGCAATGGACCCATATACACCTGTATCCAGCCCTGGCCCGGATTTATTCTGCCCATGGAAAAGGGCTATGTCACATAGAAATTTTCACTAACTTTCGACGACTGTCATGTCGGTGTGACGTCCTGTTCAGATTGCAGATTCTGACACTTTCCCTGAGAGAGTCTCTGGTGTCTGGGATCAACACAGGCAGACTTGGGCTTCGACCTGCTGTGTGCTCATTCATAGGCAGGCTAGCAATAGTTAAGGGTGCTATACACGCTGCGACATCGCTAACGATATATCGTCGGGGTCACGTCGTTAGTGACGCACATCCGGCGTCGTTAGCGACATTGCAGCGTGTGACACGAAGGAGCGACGATCAACGATCGCAAAATCGTGAAAAATCGTTGATCATTGACACGTCGCTCCTTTTCATAATATCGTTGGTGGTGCATGCCACTGGTTGGTTGTCGTTCCTGCGGTGTCACACATTGCTATGTGTGACTCCGCAGGAACGACGAACATCTCCTTACCTGCTTCCACCGGCAATGAGGAAGGAAAGAGGTGGGCGGGATGTTCCGCCCGCTCATCTCCACCCCTCCTCTGCTATTGGGCGGCCATTTAGTGACGCCGTAGTGACGTCGCTATGACGCCGAACGCACCTCCCCCTTGAAGGAGGGATTGTTTGGCGGTCACAGCGATGTTGCTGAAAAGGTATGTGCATGTGACGCTGCCGTTGCGATAATGTTCGGTACGGCAGCGATCACCAAATGTCACACGAACGACGGGGGTGAGTGCTATCGCTAGCGATGTCGCAGCGTGTAAAGCACCCTTTAATCTCTACTGGTCTGCTTGCTTGATCTCTTTACTTTAGTCACCTGTTGCGTGTAAGCCTAACACATCTGTACCCCACCTATATATATATATACTGGCTGGGTCCTTCCTTCTATGCCAGCTATAGTTTATCTTAGTTTGGTCTGGTGTGTTGCCGCAGACTATCTGGTGCTTGTAGTTCTGTTTGCATTGTATGGTTGTGTAGTTTACCCCAGTTGTCTTTTGTTGATTCCTTCCTGTTCTTGTTTTCCTCCTCAATCTCTCATTGTCCTATCTTGTGTGTGTGCAGTGTGTCAGAGTTTTGGTTGTCCCTTGTCTATCTTCATCTGTGTTTAATACCACACTCCTAGCCCATCATTCCCTGGTGGGAGTCAGAGATCTTTTGTTGCTTACTTCCTGCTCTTGTTTTCCTCCTCAATCTCGTATTGTCCTATCCTGTGTGTAGGGTGTCTGAGTTTTGGTTTTCCCTTGTCTGTCTTCATCTGTGTTTAACATCACACTTCTGCCTCATCCTTCCCTGGTGGGAGTGGGAGATCAGATTAGGACTAGTCAGGAGCAGGGCCAGGAATGGGACTCAAGCATCTCCACCATCAGGAGTATCTCTGAGGTTAGGGAAAACATAGGGCCCACTAGAGTGAGGGGCAGCATATGGTCCCTTATCCCTCATTGTCCAACAAGTCACATCGTGACAGGTCAACCCAACCTGTGCCCCTCCAATTGGTGACCTGGCCAGTGGCAAGAGCTGGGGTACAACTATGTGTATTAACACTGGTGACCTAACTTACTATGCAAAAGTCTTGGTACCCCTGTTAGTTGAGGGACACTTAAGCCTTTGTTCTCCTTCGCAGGCGTCTTCAGCAGTATACCAGTTAATAGCGGTCCGCGTACGACACATGCATTGGGCTAACCTTTAATGTTTTAACGTTCTCTCGGCAGAGATGGTAATGGGCGTTCTGAAAGCAAAAAACAATGAACTGAGCAAATTGCATTACACTTTCTGCAAAGTACTTCACCTGACAGCGCATCCATGGTAAACATCCGCTAATGGTGCCGGGGTCCCGGGACAGTGAAGGGAAGTCTATCTGTGCAATTTCACAGAATCTCCAGATATGAGTGAGGGGAATGTGAGAGAAAAAGCTGGAATGGGTTTGGCATCTTACCAAGGGTTTCGCCGCCCTACAGAAACAAGCAGAAGGGACCAAAATAGATCTACCTGACAAGTTTGCATGTCATCGGCTGCCTGGAAGCTACAGTTTTCTGCGCAAAACCCTATAAACATGCAAATGAGGGGCGACCCTACACGCTGCTGACTTAATGGAGTACTGGTGTATACAATGGTCATCTCAAAAAAGACCCCCATGGACAAATAAATAGTATACACCTGCCCATATGAGTCAAAACACCATGAAATAAAATATATATTTTTTATTTGTATAAATATTAAAAATAGACTAACACAATTAAAAACAGTAGAGGAGCAAAATATTCAATTATAGATAGGGAAATTCAAGCGGCAGTATGTGCAAATATTAATACCAGCAGGACTACAATAAATAGGTAAAAAAATATACAAAAAAATAAATTAAATAATTTCAAATATCAATAAATGTATGGCCTAATAAGCCTTGATATAATACAAAATATTTCTCATAAATATTCCTTATACACAGCCATTAAAAAAGTAAAGGGCATAATGTTCTAAAGTGTGAGTGCTGCAATTGAAATATATGGTATAAAGAATGGATTTAGATGTGCATTACTTATGTGAAGAGTTCGTGGAATTCGCCTGCCTGCTACCCGACGCGCGTTTCGTCCTGAGTTGGACTTTCTCAAGGGAGGGTAGTATAGAAAGTGGCTGTATAGTGGCAGGCAAACAAAGCTTTGGGTCTTACCTCTAAAGTATATGGAATAGTAAACCTAGAAAAAAAATATTGAAATTAAAGAAGTAATATGATGGTCCTCCCTATATGTGAGTCTGCAGTATTTTCTACATGATGCTGAAGCAATCAGTGCATAGACGACAGGTTAATTTCCTCCTTATGAGCTCCATCTTAGTCTGGTAGATAATGAATGTCCTGCCCCCTTAAATATAGGGTGTGGCTTAAAGATCACTGTCCTGTTACAGACAGGGCATAGGGGAGAGGCTTCTGCTGCAGCGAATTATCTTACACAGTATAGGAAGGAGAAAGAAGAGGGACATGTATTATCTTCTGAATCTGAGAACATTTTCTTTATCTACATTTCGTTTTTAATGGCAAAAGAAGATAAAAGAAAAGGAGGAGATTAAGAGAGGAAGTGTTGGGATTTTTTATACATATACAGTATATATATGCCCATTTTTTGTGTTCAGTGTTTCAGTGTTTCTATAAAGTGTTCAGGATTCTTAAGTAGGAGTAATAATGGCAAAAAGCACCTTAAAAAATAAGTTAATTTTTCACAAACAAAAAACAGTGGGGGAAATAAGTATTTGATCCCTTGCTGATTTTGTAAGTTTGCCCACAGTGGGAGATAGCATATCCAAAATAAAATCCAGAAAATCACATTGTATAAATTATATAAATTGATTTGCATTTTGCAGAGAGTAATAAGTATTTGTTCCCTCTGACAAACAAGACTTAATACTTGGTAGTAAAACCCTTGTTGGCAGCCCAGCGGTCAGACAATTTTTGTAGTTGATGATGAGGTTTGTGCACATGTCAGGACGAATTTAGCTACACTCCTCTTTGCAGATCACCTCTAAATCATTAAGATTTTGAGACTGTCTCGTGTCAACTCAGAGCTTCAGCTCCTCCATACGTTTTCTATGGGATTAAGGTCTGGGGACTGGCTAGGCCACTCCATGACCTTAATGTGCTTCTTTTTGAGCCACTCTTTTGTTGCCTTAGGTGTATGTTTTAGGTCATTGTCGAGCTGGAAGACCCAGCCATGACCCATTTTTTATGTCGTGGCGGAGGGAAGGAGGTTGTCACTCAGGATTTTATGGTACATGGCTCCATCCATTGTCCCATTGATGCGGTGAAGTAGTCCTGTGCCCTTAGCAGAGAAACACCCCCAAAACATAATGTTTCCACCTCCATGCTTGACAGTGGGGATGGTGTTCTCTGGGTTATAGGCAGCATTTCTCATTCTCCAAACACGGCGAGTTACATTAAGGCCAAAGACCTCAATTTTTGTCTCATTTGACCACAGCACCTTCTCCGAATGACTCTCAGAATCATCCAGGTGTTCATTGGCAAACTTCAGATGGGCCGGCTGCACATGGGCCTTTGTGAGATGGGCCGGCTGCACATGGGCCTTCTTCAGACGGGCTGGCTGCACATGGGCCTTCTTGAGCAGTGAGACGTTTCAGGCACTGCAGGATTTTAATCCATTATGAAGTGATGCTCAACTGAGTAGCCCTAGAATATATCGACTGCATTCACTGTGAATTATGATAATTACAGACAAAATCGTCTTAACAGGTTTCTCCAGCTTCAAAACAAATTGATAATTTTTTAAGCCTTATTTCTATGGATTGTCCCAGAATGTCTGTACAGATAGCAACACTACTGCAATCTTCCCTGGTATCTTTGCCACCGGAGATTCTGGAGGCCCCCACCAGATGGATATCCAGTCCTGCTGACGTATATGGGCATGGAAATAGGATGAGTAGACGCCAAGTAAACCCCTTTAAGAATACTTACACCTGTGTAACAGCAAACTGAGAAAATTATGAGAAAACCCAAAACACTTTGCAATATTCCCTAGTATCATTGCCACCGGAGATTCTGGAGGCCCCCACCAGATGGATATCCAGTCCTGCTGACATATATGGCCACGGTAATAGGATGAGTAGACGCCAAGTAAACCCCTTTAAGAATACCTACACCTGTGTAACAGCAAATAGAGAAAATTGTGAGAAAACCCAAAACTCTTTGTAATCTTCCCTGGTATCATTGCCACTGGAGATTCTGGAGGCCCCCACCAGATGGATATCCAGTCCTGCTGACATATATGGCCACGGTAATAGGATGAGTAGACGCCAAGTAAACCCCTTTAACAATACTTACACCTGTGTAACATCAAGCTGAAAATTGTGAGAAAACCCAGAACATTTTGCAATCTTCCCTGGTATCATTGCCACTGGAGATTCTGGAGGCCCCCACCAGATGGAAATCTAGTCCTGCTGACATATATGGCCACGGTAATAGGATGAGTAGACGCCAAGTAAACCCCTTTAACAATACTTACACCTGTGTAACAGCAAACAGAAAATTGTGAGAAAACCCATAACATTTTGCAATCTTCCCTGGTATCATTGCAACCGGAGATTCTGGAGGCCCCCACCAGATGGATATCCTGTCCTCCTAACATATATGGCCATGATAATAGGATGAGTAGGCGCCAAGTAAACCCCTTTAACAATACATACACCTGTGTAACATCAAACAGAGAAAATTGTGAGAAAACCCAAAACTCTTTGCAATCTTCCCTTGTATCATTGCCACTGGAGATTCTGGAAGCCCCCAGCAGATGGATATCTAGTCCTGCTGACATATATGGCCACGGTAATAGGATGAGTAGACGCCAAGTAAACCCCTTTAACAATACTTACACCTGTGTCACATGAAACAGAAAATTGTGAGAAAACCCAGAACATTTTGCAATCGAATACATTTTTTTTCCATCTTCGTCCAGATAGCCCTGACACAGGCGATGTTCCTGAAGATGTAAGTATGAGTCACCATTATGGTAAATGTATACAAATCACCCCTCCATTATGGATATTCTCCTATGTTTTTTTTTACTAAATTCATATTTAGCGCGTTTCAGAAGCACGAAGCTGAATAATCCCTTCTCTCGGTTCTCCTCCCGATAACTTGGGTCACCCATCTTGCTGTTTGTTTACACTAATGGCGGAAGGAAAGATCTCTATGTACCGTGCTCTCAGACGTTCCCATCAACCTCCGTAATTTCTCCTCATTACTCTCCCCAGACATCCATACATATATTTTAGACTCACTGTCTAAAACCCATTGCTGCGGGGTGATATTAATTTAAAACCTGAGGAGTTAAAAGCTTGTCTACAACTCCTTAGAAGAAATGTGTTCTGCGCACACAAGAAATGTACTCCTGCCAGCCATCGGCAGACTTGCTGTCTTTTTCAGATGCTCTCTGCTGATAGAACGCAGTGGTGCTTAGAAGGAATATGCATCTGACAGTGTAAACTAAGCATTCCCATTTAGCCGGGCTCAAATATCTCAGCTGAATCCACATGAACACATCTTAAGCATTGAACGTTCCCGGTCCATTGTAGCAATGAATAGAGAGATTAGAAACCTGGAGATAATTTGCTAATGAATATCAATTTCGCATTTTGGCATCCACGACCCGCAATTCATTTGCTAATAAAATCGAAATTTGGCAAAATGTCTTTGGCACTAGTCCTGGCCCGCAGGGAAATCCAATGCAGTTCCAAATCAATAGCTTTCTTCCTCTGTCTGACCTGGAAATGGACGAGTATCGGGGCTAGCGAGAATGGAGCTCCAGGGTCTCATCCAATGATTAAAGAGTATTGATGGCTGCGACTGATACAGAGGAATAAAATGATTGGTGGGGGTCCAACGTTAGGAGCAATTAAGGTATCAAAGCAATAATTTAGCGCATAGTCTTTAGCTCTGTCTGAATATTTTCCAGTCTCCTGGTAGAAGGGGAGATCTAAGAGACTCCCGTAAGGCGGGCTTTGCACACTACGACATCGCAGGTGCGATGTCGGTGGGGTCAAATTGAAAATGACGCACTTCCGGCATCGCATGCAACATCGTAGTGTGTAAAGGTTCGATGATACGATTAACGAGCGCAAAAGCGTCGTAATCGTATCATCGGTGCAGCGTCAGCGTAATCCATAACTACGCTGACGCGACGGTCCGATGTTGTTCCTCGTTCCTGCGGCAGCACACATCGCTGTGTGTGAAGTCGCAGGAGCGAGGAACATCTCCTACCGGCGTCACCGCGGCTTCCGTCTCCTATTGGCCGCCTGCCGTGTGACGTCGCTGTGACGCCGCACGACCCGCCCCCTTAATAAGGAGGCGGGTCGCCGGCCAGAGCGACGTCCCAGGACAGGTGAGTCCATGTGAAGCTGCCGTAGCGATAATGTTCGCTACGGCAGCTATCACAAGGATGTCGTACCTGCGAAGGGGGCGGGGACTATCGCGTGCAGCATCGCAGCATCGGCTTGCGATGTCGCAACGTGCAAATCCCGCCTAAGAGTCAGTGTCAATGGACCTGGGCAAGACATTGGAGAGCCAGAAAACTGGTTTATCTGTTTTGAATCATAGGTTTTTTGGGCAGTAGAAAACATAAAACATAAAGACTGAAACATAGAATCATAGAATCATAGAATGGTAGAGCTTGAAGGGACCTCAAGAGCCATCGAGTCCAACTCCCTGCGAGTGCCGTTCTTCCTAAATCATCCCAGCTATATGTGTGTCACCCACCTGTAGCGGGACTTCACTCCACCTTCAGGGACGCCACAAGGTCTCCACTTTGGTAACTCTGGTGACAGGTATGTCAGTTTATGTATGTAGGAGTCGTGATGCCACTCATGGTGTTTGCGGTCAGGGATATGGGTGACCGCCACTGCAGGTTTAGTGAGTGTCTGGGGCTGATGGGGTCTGCAGTTGGGTGGTATGGCCTCCCGTGAGTGAGGCTGGCCCCAGGGGCTCGGGTGTGTGGAACAACAGGTCCAAGAGTAACTCAGTCTCAGTACGGAAAGTCTTTCAACTTGTTTTACTCACTTTTAGATGTTATCGTGAGGTAACCCGAGCGATGCTGAGATAAACCAGGTGAAACCAGGAACTCCTTCAGGCCAATCAGAGGGTAACCATTAACTCGCCTTTCTAGCACTTGTTTGTTCGGGTAACCCCTGACTTGAAGTATGTGGGATCTATCCAGGGAAGTCGCTGCTGCCTTTTCTCCCCTTTTTGGCCCGTTTACCTCCCATGGTAACCTGTTCCGCTCTCTGATTGCCCTCACTGTCAGAAAGTTTTTTACATAATGTCTAATCTGAATCTCTTTACTTTTAGTTTCATCCCATTGCTTTTTCCCCCTGCCTAGAAACCCAACCAGCAGGAGATGAGCGGCCCGACGAGATGTAAATTTGTCAAATTGTGTGAGAAATTTTTCAACTTCTTACCCGGAAATTTGATTCAAATTTACTCACCAAAAATTGAATGTCTATTACTATGTATTGGGTTTCTTTAGACCCCAGGACCTAACAAACATAAGATGTAGAAAAAGAAAAAACAAATACCTCACCACTCATTTCTACAGCCACCTCAGCTGCTCACTATCCCCCGTCCCATTCTTGATTCCTCTTCTTCCTGCTGCCACAAGTTGACACTTTGTGCCCTACTTGGTAGGCCGGGACTTCCAGCCACAACCAGACCTGCAAACTCTTTGCGCATGCACCTTATAACATCATGACATTGCAACCTTATGATGCGCACGAGCAGGGATGTCTCAGGCCCGGTTGTGGCTTGAATTCCAGATCTCAAGTGCATGTTGTAAGGTAGCATCGCACGCCATGACTTCTCGATGTGGCTGCCACAAGTTGACACCTTGTGCCCCTTCTTAGTAGGCCTGGACTATAACCACAACCAGACCTGCAACCTCTTTGCGTATGCATGGTATAACATCACGATGTCACAACCTTATGATGTGTATGAGCAGGGACGTCTCAGGCCTGGTTGGGGCCTGAATTCCAGATCTCGAGTGCATGTTGTAAGGTTGCCTCGCACGCTATGAATTCTCAATGTGGCAACCTCATAACGCGCATGCGTAGAGACATCCCTTGCTTGGTCATGGGCATAAGTTTTAGTTTTTGGGAACAAGGCCATGGATTTTTAGTGGACAGTGGTGGTAACCTGACCGGGAACAGCGAGAAGCAGAGCTGGCCAGACAGGTGAGCGGTGAGGTATTGTTCTTTATTTTAACCTTTCGTCATCCTTCTTCGATTCTTCAAAATGGCAACCAGATTACAAAAAAATTATAACCTGAGAATATGGATTTCTGTAAAATTTTAGTACAATTTAATTTACACTCGAATGAAGTTGCCCATCTCTACAACCGGCCATACTAATTTGTCTTGTTTTGAGATTTTTAGGTTTAAGATTCCTTCCGCATGCTGCCACCATCCTGGACACCTTTGCTTGAGGTTAGAAGACCATTTCCAAATAATGGCAGGCGAATGATCCCTATTAGCCCTTCCACAAAAAAAACACATAAGCAGTATCTGTAGGTGTCCAATTAAAGCAGCTGTTAATGAATTCCAGCCAAGGAACAGACTCTTAGATAAACAATACAGCCCTTAGTCATGGGTCAGAGGAGAAAATTACATTGCACGTGGAATATTGTGATGTCGGATCAGGACCCTTCTGTAAAGAACCTCCATTTATCCAACTTAATAATAATAACCTAATTAACTATGTGCCATTATACACACGAGTGATGGACGCTTAATGAAAACCCTGTTCATGCTGAACGCGTGGAATAAGGAGATTGGGCTACCACCATGTGACTGAGGCTGATGGTTTTTGTTTTAAATTATTATTTTCCCATTATAATAAACCAGAAGCATCTATTATATTGTAACATGGCTCCATTTAGGCTTTTTAGCTCAGTTATTTCTTTTACTAAACCCATGTAGAAATTAAAAAGTCATGGATCCACAACTACTGCTGCACACCTATAGGCTTGCATCCGAAGTTACCAAAATCCCAACCAATTTATTATATTGGTCGGATGTCATAACAAATTCTGAAATCGGTTCTTTGGGCACCAAGAGAGACTGTCCAGTCCTTATGCCACCCCATTTGGGTTCCAGTTATGTTTGGTACTAGAGGTATGGGTCCTGGTCAACTTAGAAGACATACCTGTACTGAATCTACAACAAGTTGTCTCCAGCCCAAATTTATTTAATGACATGTCCTGGGTTATCCCACCACAGCTTTTCACAACTCATGGTAATAACTTCATCTAAGCTCCTACAACTGGAGGAGGAGCATCGTGAACTTTTCTATAGTGTAGACCTGCTGCTCTCGTCCGGTGATTGGAGCCTGCATGGAGCGTTTCCCATCTCAGCCATGAAAATCTGATAAAGATACTTAATAAAGAAAGTTTATCGGAAACTTGATTTATCGGGGATGAAAGTTGGCCACTCTGTAGTTGGGAGCAGGTACCAGTGGTCGTACCGCCACCAATCAATAAATTGTCATGGGACAACCCTTTTAAGGGGCTCCATATATATTAGATTATTTGGTCTATAGCTGTTCCCTCATTTACAGCCTTGGCCGAGAACTACTGTGTTCTCTATGAGAGCGCCGCTGTGAGAATCAACTAACAGTGGCTTATCAGCCATTAAAAATCCAATGTCCTAATCCTTTTTCTCCATACATCATCAGTGTGGAGCAATTGAGAAGTCCCCATACATGTTAGATGGTTGGCTGATCCCATCAAAATATTATGTAACGTGTCTGGTAACCCTTGGAAGTAGCTACTCTACGAGTCAATGTCCAAAGAGCCTTTCAACATGACTAGGTGACTATCCTCAGACTATTTTTGGGTACTTGCCCTTCATTGAGTTGTAGAGTAACTACCTCTGATAGGTGGATAGTTCTCTCTTAATTTGCATTGCCCATAAGACTATATATTCAGTCAGTCTGCTTAAGGACAGCCAATAATTCCCTTGAGGTAGGCTACTTATCTCCTGTGCCAAGAACCACTACCCGAAGCAGATCAGGAACAAAGGATATGTGGAGCTAATACTGCGCTGCCGAAGATATGACATGAATCCAAAGATGACCAAATGAAGGTGGTTTTATTCCACGTGTTTACAAGTCCAACTCCACACTTCTTCATCAGGAAATCCACCAATATCAGTAGAACCGCTACCCGAGTTATTCCATGATCATGGTCACCTCTACGTTTATTACTTCTGTTCCATGGAATTCCTCTGGTATGGGCCGGCACTGCTCTGCTGGAACTACGCGGTCTCTCCGGACGTCTTCAGAGTTTATACCAGGGCAGCACCAGTGTTTTCTTCTTCAGCTGCTTTGCCAAGTAAGAATGGGATTAAATGCTCTCAAGTTCTCTCCACTATCACTTTACCCAAAACATCCATCGCGTGCGCTGAGAGAGGCACAGTGACTCTGCATACTTATTTATTTTAAATGCCTGATTAAAAATTCATGACGACAGGAAGTTAGGAGAGGGAGAGGATTGAGATAAATAATGGAATCCAGGATCTACTCGTTTCAGGCCGTGGAGAAGTGTTAACTGCTGGGATATAATATTTATAGAGTATTTGGACTCTCGCTAAAAACGCTATTCGGGAATGGTTAAGTAGCTCGTGAACGCAGAGGAAACTCGGGCACAATGGAGGCCTTATAATATGAGGAGGCATCCGACGGAGAGATGCATCTGTGTAGAAGTGATCACTCATTACCGATCAGATTTATCAAAGCTGAAGAACTGGACGGTACATTAATATCATGGTATTATTATTATATCATGGTATGGCACTATCACCGTGCTAAGGGGAGGTGGAAATATCAATATGGATCTTAATATGGTACTTTCATTCTGAGTTATTGCATCATTTTATTATTATGGGATGGTGATATCAGTATTGTATCATATGTATTGTATGTATCATGGTACGGTATTATGATATGATATGATATCATATTTATAGCATGGTAATTTAACATGATATTCTCATCATTAAGGATCATTGTATAGTATTATTACTAAATGCTACTACTTAATATTATTATTATTATTACTATTTGTTATGTAATATAATTAGAGTATTATTATTATTATACAATGGTGCATTATTATTATTATTATTATTATTATTATTGTACAATGGTGTATTTATTATTATTATTATTATTATTATCAATAATAATATTATTATATTTGTTATGTAATATAATTAGGGTATTATGATTATTATTATTATTATTGTACAATAGTGTATTTATTATTATTATTATTATTATTATTATTATTACTGCATCATAGTACAGTAATGCCTTGCTTTCCGAGTCTGTTCTGTGACTGACCTCTTGATTCAATTTCCTCTTATGTCAAATTAAATTTCCCCATTAAAATTAATTGAAATGCTATTAATTCATTCCAGCCCCTACTTATGCCCCCCATCCTGGTATATGGCCCCCATCCTGGTACTGTATATATGATCCCCCACCCTGGTGCATGGTCCTCATCCTGGTGTATATGATAGCCATCCCTGTACATGGCTCACATCCTGGTATTTATGATCCCCCATCCTGGTACATGTTCCCCCATCCTGGTACATGGCCCCATCCTGGTATATATGATCCCCATCCTGGTACAGGGGCCCCATCCTGGTATATATGATCCCCATCCTGGTACATGGCCTCCCATCCTGGTACATGGCCCCATATTGGTATATATGATCACCATCCTGGTACAGGGGCCCCATCCTGGTATATATGATCCCCATCCTGGTACAGGGGCCCCCATCCTGGTACTTGGCCCCCCATCCTGGTTCATGGCCCCCATCCTGGTACATATGATCCACCATCCAGGTACATGGCCCCCATCCTGGTATATATGATTCCCCATCCTGATACATGACCCCCCATTCTGGTACATGGCCCCCATCCTGGTATATATGATTTCACATATTGGTACAGGGGCCCCCATCCTGGTACAAGGCCCGTCATCCTGGTACATGGCCCCCCATCCTGGTACATATGATCCGCCATCCTGGTACATGGCCCCATCCTGGTATATATGATTCCCCATCCTGATACATGACCCCCCATTCTGGTACATGGCCCCCATCCTGGTATATATGATTTCACATATTGGTACAGGGGCCCCCATCCTGGTACAAGGCCCGTCATCCTGGTACATGGCCCCCCATCCTGGTACATATGATCCGCCATCCTGGTACATGGCCCCAGTCCTGGTATATATGATTCCCCATCCTGATACGTGACCCCCATTCTGGTTCATGGTACCTGGTACTTGGACCTTCATCCTGGAACTAATACATGGCCCCCATCTTGGTATCTATGATTTCGCATCTTGGTACATAGTCTCCTATCCTTGTATATGTCCCCCTATCCTGGTACATGGCCCCCATCTTACCCCCCTTTCTACAGCTATGCTATAGAGCACCCCCTTTCTGCAACTATGGTATAGAGCGCCCCCTTTCTGTAACTATGGTATAGAGCGCCCCCTTTCTATAGATATGGTATACAGCACTCCTTTTCTAAAGCTATGGTATAGACACTGCCCCCTTTTTGCAGCTTTGGTATAGAGCACCCTTTTTCTGCAGCTATGGTATAGCACACCCCCTTTCTACAGCTATGGTATAGAGCGCCCCCTTTCTACAGCTATGGTATAGAAAACCCCCTTTCTACAGCTATGGTATGGCACGACCCCTTTCTCCAGCTATGGTGTAGAGCACCGCCTTTCTCCAGCTATGGGTGTAGAGCGCCCCCTTTCTACAGCTATGGTATAGAGCGCCCTCTTTCTACAGCTATGGTATAGAACTCCCCCTTTCTACATCTATAGTATAGGGCGCCCCTTTTCTACAGCTATGGTATAGAGCGCCCCCTTTCTACAGCTATGGTATAGAGTACCCCCTTTCTACAGCTATGGTACAGAGCGCCCACTTTCCACAGCTATGGTATAGAGCGCCCCCTTTCTACAAGGGTCCTGCAGCAGTTGCGTTATCTGATTCTGTTGTATGTATGCCCTTGTCTAAACCTCTACCTATTGCCAAGGCTGTTACTGCTTTTGCTGCTGTCCTCCAGGCCAGGGAATCCATAACCAAGGAACACCGAAGTGCTATGGCGGTTCAGTTGTCAAAATCGACTAGAGAACCCAGACATCGGGAACTGTTATTATTTAGTTATCTGTAGTCAGTAGGTATACAAACATGGAAGAACATGTTCTCCTAGCTAAATGCACAGGGCAGCAACAGAAAGTCTATGTAACAGTACTCCGTGTTGGTGCATCCTCCAATAGCCAGTACATGGGTGCCCAATGGATAGATACATCACCATATCCTACTGCTTTTTGAGAAATCTTACCATCACAAAGCACTATTGCATTGAGCTGAGCCTCCCAAAAGCCAACAAACGAGTTGAGGACTCCGTGTGCATATATATATATGCGGCTATGGTTATATGTGTGATTTAGGGTTTTACATAGGACTGTAGGTGTGGCGCTCCTGAGGCTTCAGTCATCACAGGGTACTGCATCTCACTTAGGGTGCAGTACTCATCCCAGGTAAGGAAGAGGTTAATCGCTGGTGTTTCTCACATGCACAAACCACACACAGTTAGGTGCTTTCCCACCAGGGTTGGCCTAGGGTAGACTGGGGGTGGCCATCACGAGGCATGGGACTTTCCCAGTCACTAGGACAACCACCTGGGGGGCAGGCACCACTTGGGGAAAAAGGAAGGAGCATCTACACACTTGAGCAGGTACCCCCGGGCACAGCTTGGGGAGAGGAGCACAGTCTGGACCTCGGTCCAGGCATCCCCTTACACTTTTGGGAGCGCTACAAGACCTGCGGCTTGGAGCAGGCAGCTCAGCCCAGGCTCTCTACAACTACAGGTGATTCCAGGGTCTGCAGAGAGTGCAGGAAACACCGACAGCCCATTCCATCTTCCATACTCGGGATTGGAGGGACCTCAACCAGAAAGGACACACAGTGGGAACACAGGTGGTGACGTCCAAATTATCCGGGATCGGCTGAGGGTCATTACAGCAGAAACCGACACTCTGTGGGCGGCTATCATACACTGAGTAAAGACCTTGAATCCCACTGTCGCCCAGCGCTTTGGCGCCAACGGCCACCACCATTATCCTCCCCTGGGGCCTGGCTCTACCTGTGGGGTGCCGAACCAACTGAGCTGCGACACCATCCGCCCCAGAGGACAGCACCCGCAGCGGCAGCTAATCCCTGGCCGCACACCACAGGTGGCATTACGAGACAACAACTCCCAACTTCCTCAACCCCTTCATCCTCATTATCCCACGATCTCCCACCATCCATCCCTTCGTGGACACCTCGGGGTAACGAAACCGGGCAGGGCCACCCGTGGCATCCCCTGAGCCTGTGGGGTGCTTCATAGGCAAACCTACTAAACTATCTAATCTGAGAGGACGCACTAAGAATTCAGCTTCTGCACTTTCAGTACACGTCCTTCAGGTTATTTAGCCAGACATCTGCTATCCACAGAAAATGAAGTTATCATCTCTTCAGTCTCCAGTGTCGGCTGGTGATAATTTTCAGCAAAGATGATCTTACAAGCCATGTATGCTGATAGACAGCTGCGAAAACCTGGCAAGTAACAGGCCGTCCCTTATCAAACTACGAGTTCCCTTTGAAGACCTCGCTATCTTCTTCGATTATTCCAGAAGACCAACCCTTCTTCGTGATGGTGCTGTGCTAGTCACTCTTGTAGATAGTGGTGTTCCCACTGAAGAGTTTTATCACATTAGGCATTAGCATGTTCTATTGTCTTATCTCTGCCATCCACACTAACAAGAACCATCGTCCTGGACTGCTGTCATTTGCAAAATTTCAGAAACGAAAAGAGTCGTTCTAGATGTTCGGAGCATGTCGGGACTGGGTTTTAAACAACAGCTGGAGAGCTGCAGGTTGTCCACCCCTGGTCTACCTTCTGCATAGACTTTTAGATGATTGACGCATGAAGTCAGGAGGTCTTGTCTGCTGTCACACCGGCTCTAGACAGGTGCCAAATGGACTCAGCGGAGATCAGTCATCACTTACAGATAAGTCCCCCTTTGAAGCCCCCTGCACATTCCCAACACTTATCTCCTCTTATCTTTCCAAAACTTGTACTGCACTAGCCATGGGACTCTAATGCTTAGTAAAATCGATATTCCAAGGATGATCCTCTACTGAAACGTGCTTGGATGCAACAAAATGTAAAACCAGGGGCATATATATCATTGGTGCAACCTGGGGCCCAACAGGTAAGGGTGTCCATTTCTACCTCCAAACTAGGTGGATGAAATATTGGGCTGTAAAGGGTCCATGCACTATTCTTGTACAGGGGCCGTTTTCTGTCTGTGTCCGCCAGTGTGGAAAACTATATATACAACGTTGGGTGTTTCCACAAATGTGATCTATATCTACAGGGAAATGGTAATTATTAGGTGCACTTATTGTGATTGACGGGTCCAAAATAATCATAGTGTTTGGGCTATTATGTGAGCAAAAGAGGGGGCAAAAGTCTCTGTAGTCACACGAACTAATGGCACCTGAAAGATGGGGGTGCTGCTAGGGGTACTTTACACGCTGCGACATCGCTAGTGATTGCTAGCGATGTCCAACGCAATAGCGCCCGCCCCCGTCGCTCGTGCGACATTTGGTGCTCGCTGCCGTAGCGAACATTATCGCTACGGCAGCGTCACACGCAGATACCTGGTCAGCGACGTAGCTGGGACCGCCGAACAATGCCTCCCTCAAGGGGGAGGTGCGTTCGGCGTCATAGTGACATCACTGCGGCGTCACTAAGCGGCCGGCCAATAGAAGCGGAGGGGCGGAGATGAGCGGGACGTAACATCCCGCCCACCTCCTTCCTTCCTCATTGCCGTCGGGACGCAGGTAAGCAGATGTTCGTCGTTCCTGCGGTGTCACACACAGCGATGTGTGCTGCCGCAGGAACGACGAACAACATCGTACCGGTGGCAGCAGCGATATTAAGGAAATGAACGACGTGTCAACGATCACCGTTTTGGAACGATTTCGCGATCGTTGATCGTCGCTCATTAGTGTTACACGCTGCGATGTCGCTACCGGCGCCGGATGTGCGTCACTAACGACGTGACCCCGACGATATATCGGTAGTGATGTCACAGCGTGTAAAGTACCCCTTATAGTACGTGCTCACCACTGGTGGAAACGTACAGAAAAGGGCTCCTGTGCAAGAACAATATATGGGCCTTTTGCAGACCAATAACTCATCATAATGGACAATTACACCTGCTTTGTAGGTGGTAATGGTCCCATTACCTTTTGGACCCCAGGTTGCAACAATGATATGTCTGCCCCTGGTGCAGATATTGGGTATTGAGAAAAATCTGCAGCAAAAATACACAAAAAGTTGACAATCGCTCATTAATTTAGTACAGTTTTTCGGCATTTTTGATCATCTTTCCCTCCATTCATTTTGTCTGTGCGGATTTGTATCTTCCTCCTCTTCTTTCGAACAGCCTAGTTAGCTCCTTTCACTTTTATTAAAGGGAACCTGTCACCAGTTTTTCGGCCTATAAGCTGCAGCCACAACCACTGGGCTCTTATATACAGCATTCTAGTGACTCGCCCACCCCAGGGCTATGGGACACTCGGTGCCGGGCCGGACTAGTCCGGTGGTAGTCAGTGGTGGCTGGGCCCGGCTCCGTGGCCCTGGTGGGTGTCAGTAGAATAAGTGGCTTAAGTTAAAGTTTGTGTTCGTGACGCCACCTGTGGTATGCGGCTAATAAGCCGCCGCTGCTGTGTGAGGCCTCCGGGATGATATTATGGCAGCAATGGTAGTACTGCTCCCCACAGGTGGAGCAATGCCCGGGGCACAGTTGGTGCTTGTTAGTGTCTATGCAGATGAAATAACTGAGGCAACTTCAGAGGTGCAGTTCAAGTTCTTTTACTCACAGTTCTTGTCAGGGCAGGCAGAACCCTTGGACTGCTGGGACCGCTGTCAGGGACCTCCGTCTTCTGGGTGATTCAGAGTGTGAAATCCGGTACCCTCTCTCTTAGTGTCTCTTTCTCTGCTGTCTTCACTAGCCTTGCCTTAGTTAGATGGACTTGGCTTGGCCTCCATTACAGCCTCCAGGCTGGGGGGTCACCTGTCGGCTGATTACCCCTTTTCTGAAGGTCTGCTCTGGGTTCTGGCCCTGGGAGCTTGCAATTCCCTGGGCCTCGGTTTTTACTGTCTGGAGATTGTCTTTTCACTCCTCCAGTCTCTAGGGACCGTCCCCTGTCGCAGCTAATCACTCCACCGATGTCACTGTGGACCAGGCCACCGCAGCCTGCAGCTACTCGTAGCGCCTCTGGGCCCTCGGCTTCGGTACCCAACAAGGACAGCTCGTGGTACCTACAGGACTACCCGTGGCCCTGCAACCCTTTCTTTCCTTCTATTCTTTCTCCTCCTTGCCTGCCTCAGCAGGCCTCCTCCTCCCTCCTTTCTCTCGTTCTCCTCCTCCAACTACATGCTGGCTCCTCACTCTCTCACTCCCTGAGCGAACTGACTAAACTTCACCTTCCTATCTCTGTCTGCTCTCCTTGGCTCCTCCCACCTCCCCAGTTGCTAAGCTGTAACCTATGGGAGCAGGGATGGGTCTTACGGCCCCTCCCAGCATGCAGCATGGGAGGGTTGCCTGCCACTTTCCCTGGTCCTGTGTGTCCCTAGCAATGGGTGTAGTGTGGATTTACCAGGGGACCGGAGTTCACTCCCTTCCTCTCCCAGAATGGGCATCACACCGCAGATGGGGTGCAATGACCTGTGGCGACGGAAGCCTCAGGGGCGCCACACTCCCCCACAGCAAATCCCAGCACGTCCTCGGGCTGAAAAACAACAAAAACATGTGGAGACACTGCAAAAACATTTTTGTATGCAATAACATAAACAATAAAACATTTCTTCCCTTTATGGGAGGCACATGAAAGTAAACGTTGCAAACTTCTTATAAAGAAAGATTCTAAGTGTGCACTTCCAGTCCATTGCACGGTTTGGGCACATCCCCCATAATTCTGGTAGGGGGCACAACAGGTGCAACTAATTACATTTTTGGCTACTACAAGTCCAGTAGCCCGGCAGTTCGTTTCTTTCAATCAAACAAGATGACATAATCAACCAGCCATTAAGTCCAATGGCCTGGTTACATAAGACATATAACCAACATACCAGCCACTAAGTCCAGTGGCCTGGTAGGACATTACACATACACTTCCACCGGGGCCCACATTCCAGTTCAGTGGCCCGGTAACACATAACATGGGGGTGACGTCTTCAAAAAGAATCAGGGGCAGTACAGTAGGAAAGGGTGTCATCTTCGAAAAGAATCAGGGGCAAAACACGAGGGACTTCTTCAAAAAGAATAAGGGGCTATGTACAGTTCAGCATCTCTTCATCTTTACTTGTAGGGATTCTTCTCCGGCTCCCCACCTGGCAGCAGGTAGACAGCGGTCAGCACAGTCTGCGTCTCCTGCGTGGCTGTAGCAGGCCTGCTGCAAGATGCTGCGGCCTGGGCCTGCTCTGAGGTAGTGCTGCTGGCTTGCATAGGGTTACCAGCCATACGGCGCCACTCTGGGTCTTCTGGGGCTGCCTCCTTGTCTTGGCGGGCCGCGCCTGGCATGGCGGCGGCCTGGGTTGGAGTCGCTGCTGCGGTGAGATCTTCAGGGACCGCGGGCATGGCAGCGGGGGTTGGGGCTCTCGCGCCGGCAGGGGCATTAAATGACTCACCCCTCAGTTGCATCTCCGGTGTTCTGGTGGTCGCTGTCCTGCTGCAGGGTGCTGGTATCGGAGCTGCGGTCGTGGCACGCGCGCCTGCAGGAGGACCGGGCAGGAACCCCACCTGGCAATCCGGGCTCCGCCGGCTGGGGGTGTCACTCTTTTTACCCGGCTCTGCAGCGGCGGCTGGATCTTCTCCGCTCTCCAGGACGCAGGACACAACCCGGTTCTGAGGTGCGTGTCCCGGCTCGGCCACTCCTCCTCTGGCCGCTCGTTGCTCGGCGTCCATCCTTTTAGCTTCTTCACACGCCATCTTTTCTTCCTCCGCCTTCTATGGCGGGCACCGCTTCGCGCGCTTTTCTTGGACCAGGGGGCGGGGCTTCTCTTCGCGCCCTTTCTTCTTGCACGCCCCCCTTCTTCCCGCTTTCAGCAGCGCTAATGGCGGCGTTTTCTCAGTAGAGTACACAGTCTGTCACACGGTTCTTCAGGCGCACAGTACCCGGTTAGACCGGGCACGAAATCCTGTTCGTGACGCCAAAAGTTGACTCGCCCACCCCAGGGCTATGGGACACTCGGTGCCGGGCCGGACTAGTCCGGTGGTAGTCAGTGGTGGCTGGGCCCGGCTCCGTGGCCCTGATGGGTGTCAGTAGAATAAGTGGCTTAAGTTAAAGTTTGTGTTCGTGACGACACCTGTGGTATGCGGCTAATAAGCCGCCGCTGCTGTGTGAGGCCTCCGGGATGATATTATGGCAGCAATGGTAGTACTGCTCCCCACAGGTGGAGCAATGCCCGGGGCACAGTTGGTGCTTGTAAATGTCTATGCAGATGAAATAACTGAGGCAACTTCAGAGGTGCAGTTCAAGTTCTTTTACTCACAGTTCTTGTCAGGGCAGGCAGAACCCTTGGACTGCTGGGACCGCTGTCAGGGACCTCCGTCTTCTGGGTGATTCAGAGTGTGAAATCCGGTACCCTCTCTCTTAGTGTCTCTTTCTCTGCTGTCTTCACTAGCCTTGCCTTAGTTAGATGGACTTGGCTTGGCCTCCATTACAGCCTCCAGGCTGGGGGGTCACCTGTCGGCTGATTACCCCTTTTCTGAAGGTCTGCTCTGGGTTCTGGCCCTGGGAGCTTGCAATTCCCTGGGCCTCGGTTTTTACTGTCTGGAGATTGTCTTTTCACTCCTCCAGTCTCTAGGGACCGTCCCCTGTCGCAGCTAATCACTCCACCGATGTCACTGTGGACCAGGCCACCGCAGCCTGCAGCTACTCGTAGCGCCTCTGGGCCCTCGGCTTCGGTACCCAACAAGGACAGCTCGTGGTACCTACAGGACTACCCGCGGCCCTGCGACCCTTTCTTTCCTTCTCTTCTTTCTCCTCCTTGCCTGCCTCAGCAGGCCTCCTCCTCCCTCCTTGCTCTCGTTCTCCTCCTCCAACTACATGCTGGCTCCTCACTCTCTCACTCCCTGAGCGAACTGACTAAACTTCACCTTCCTATCTCTGTCTGCTCTCCTTGGCTCCTCCCACCTCCCCAGTTGCTAAGCTGTAACCTATGGGAGCAGGGATGGGTCTTACGGCCCCTCCCAGCATGCAGCATGGGAGGGTTGCCTGCCACTTTCCCTGGTCCTGTGTGTCCCTAGCAATGGGTGTAGTGTGGATTTACCAGGGGACCGGAGTTCACTCCCTTCCTCTCCCAGAATGGGCATCACACCGCAGATGGGGTGCAATGACCTGTGGCGACGGAAGCCTCAGGGGCGCCACACTAGCATGCTGTTTATAAGAGCCTAGGCCGCTGTGTAGAACGTAAAAAGAACTTTATAATACTCACCTAAGGGGCGGTGCGATGTAGATGGGTCAGATGGGTGTCGGTATTATTGTGGCATGTATCTGTGACGCCCTGGCAAAGCCAGGTTGTCACATAAAGAGTTAATCCTCCTTGGTAACCTGATCCCACACCAGTGCAGCAGGACAGACCCCTCCCCCCAGTGTAAGAGCAAAACAGAGCAGGAGGGGAGGGGCTGGAGCAGAGTGTGTGGAGAGAGATAGGAGAGGAGCCCGGAGTTGTAGCTCCCGGGCTGCTACAGGAGTGTGCTCCAAAAGGGCTGGGACAGGCTGTTAGTGAGGAAGGGGCCAGAGGTAGCCGGGGCAGGGTAGCGGCCCGCCGGTACCAAGGGTGACCCGGATCACTGCAGAGGAGTGGACTCCCCGTTCCCGGCTGAGGAGAAGGAGAAAGAGAGTGGAGAGAGAGGCACCTGGCTGCAGGGAAAGCACAGGGGCTGCTGCACCGTGTGTGGACACTAACACCCTCCGTACCGAAAGCTGCGGACTCCGGCAGTTTCTGGTTAATTCCTGACTCTGTGTGAGTTTTCTTGCGGGGCGAACTGTGAGTAACAACATCCCCCGGTCCAACCGGACGCACACCTCTCAGACCGTCTCCATTTCCACCCTGCACCACCTCACCGGGGTCCCGGAACACCAACACCCTACCCGTGGAGGGAAATCACCACCTTGCTGCCCACCACCATCCCCGGGATCCGTTAACCGGCAGTGGCGGTGCTCCGTTACCTCACCGCACACCACGGGTGGCGTCACGGACAATCTCCCTTACCTAATCCCCTTCTTACTGTGGAGCCTGGGATCACAGACCGGGTCACGCCACCGTGATACCCACAGAAGTGACTCCGTGGCCCGGATCTGAGTACCCCTTATCCCGGGGCGACACATATCCACCTCCACAAAAGATTCCAGTATGTCTCCACTAACTACTCTGACATGCTCCAGTATGTATTCACTAACCTAAGAGCAGTCAGTTTTGATCCAAATATTGTGGCATGTATCCACCTCCAAGGTTGCTACTTGGAAATCGCGCCCCTCCAGCTCGCCAGAATTTTGGAAACCGCATCGTTGGTCCATGGATCTTCGGCATGGTGTGGAAGCATGCAAATGGCAAGCAAGAATTACGCATGTCTCACGTCCTTCGCCGTAACGAAGCAACGTTGAGACCTATTATTCAGCGTCACATTGCGCCTGGTTCTAGGATCATCTCTGATCAGTGGGCCGCTTATCGAAATATAAATAACTGGCCCATGTTCAATTATGCGCATCAAACCGTCAATCATGAGCAGAAGTTCGTTGATCCGATAACTGGTGCTAATACTCAGCGCATTGAAGCGCATTGGGGTCATGTGAAGACGGAAATACTGAGAAAGATGCGTGGCACGTCCCAAAATTTGTTGTCAGGACATTTGGCCGAGTACTGGTGGAAGAAGCTTCATTTAAACGCGCCATTTTGTGAAATAATTGCAGAAATTTCTCGACAGTTTCCATTGGTGTAAGGTAGTGTTCAGAGTTTGCTCCTGTGTTTTTCCTGACAGATGTAAAAAATAAATAGAATGTGAAAACATATGTCGGAGCATCATTTGTGAAGGTGGATACATACCACAATAATACCATGGGTGTCTCCGTTCTCCGGTACCGGCGCCTACTCTTTCAGCCATCTTTGTCCTCCTTCTTCTGAAGCCTGGGTGCATGACGCGTCCTACGTCATCCACACTACGTAAACGTACAAAATCACTTTATAATACTCACCTAAGGGGTGGTGCAGTGCAGACTAGTCGAATGGGTGTCTCTGTTCTCTGGTATCGACATCTCCTCTTTCGGCCATCTTTGTCCTCCTTCTTCTGAAGCCTGGGTGCATGACGCGTCCTACGTCATCCACACTACGTAATCGTACAAAATCACTTTATAATACTCACCTAAAGGGTGGTATGGTGCAGGACAGATCAAATTATTGTAGTGCGCCTGCGCAGGACCTCAATGCCGCCTAGTGTGGATGACGTAGGACGCGTCATGCACCCAGGCTTCAGAAGAAGGAGGACAAAGATGATCGAAAGAGAAGGCGCCGGTACCGGAAAATGCAGACACCCATCCGACCAGTCTGCACCGCACCGCCCCTTAGGTGAGTATTATAAAGTGATTTTTACATTGTACACAGCGGTCTGGACTCTTATATACAGCATGTTAGAATGCAGTATATAAGAGCCCACTGGTGGTGGCCGCAGCTTATAGGCCCCAAATCTGGTGACAGGTTCCCTTTAAGTTGAGTTGGAATATCAGACACAACCCATGGACGGAGTGGCCCCATTTGTTTTCTTAATAAATCAGCTATGTTTTTAGACATCAGGACAACTTCTGTAAGGACCGAGGTAGTAAATGTGCCAAAATTAAAGATCAGCAAGACAGAAAAAAAGACCCCTCAACCTAAAATGGCAGGTATGGTAGACATGGATTACGGTACTTTGCTATTTGCCATTTATCCATATCCTATAAATTAGTATTAATTAAAAAGAAAGAATCTCTCAATATGAAAATCCAAATTATTTAGATTTTCTTTTCTTCAGAAGCCAATAAACATGACTTTTTAATTTTTTTAATTTAATTTTTTTTTAATTTTTTTTTATTTGGTTTTGGTCTTGTAAAAACACTTCCAAAGAGAAGGAAACTCTTCACTATATCCATGGAGTCACCGGAGGTACTGAAGTCCTGATTGACTGAATCCATGCACTGGTTTCACCTCTACTGGAGGACATTCCACAAATACACCTCCGATGGGTAAGATAATACCTCCTTCCGTTTCCTGGAGCACACTATCCGCCTTTTTTAGCGTGACATCGTTTTATCATGTATCCTCCTCCAAACTGTGTTTAGATTGAAAAAACAACAATTACTGTACGAGAAAAGATATAACAAGATCAGCGCACAATAGGAAATATGCAATATTTCATTAATTATATGCGGAAAGTAGATGTAGATGTAAAAATCTTCTATTGGTAGATTGCTCAAAATATTTTAAGAAATTATCAATTATGATCAACTGATCACCATGAGACCGGATTCTACGAAGCAGTGGCCACTACTGGTGAAATGGGGTATTACATGCTGCTCTATGCCATTCATATACCCTCACTGGATGACTCCTTTTAGTCTCTAATAGTCTCCTTTTGGCTTTATCACACCGTTTGAGAACATTTAATAGCCATCAATTGTTCAAAGCAACATGGACAACATATCTGCCTCTTGAATTTGGAAATACTTTGGAGAAATGGGAAAATCAGGGCTAGCATCATACCATGTAAACCTGTCCCGAGTGTGTCACGTCCTGATGTGATCTGGTATCAGAAGGCCACAGCGTATTGTTGATTGCAGATCCACTTTAGTGCATGCTCATCTTTTACCCTGAGTTGGAAGGGGTTAAGTTTTACTTATGTCCTGCAGTGATCTAACAGGTAGTTGTAGCCTCAGCTGCAGGCACTCCCTTTTGCTATAAACATCCACCCCTCACTCCTACCTATGCCGGCTATAGCTCATACTTATGCTGTCCACTTTGAAAGAGCCAGTCTCTGGAGAAGCTGAAGTGTTGCTTTTATTGCAGCTGAGAAGTTCTTAGTGCAGAAGCTGTGGAGTGTTAATTGCTGTGTTTTTCCCACCTGTTTTTGTACCTTCCTTATGTTGTCTTATTGCAGTGGTGAGAGTAGTGTTTCACTGGTCTTCACCAGTCAGGATGAGTTCAGGGCCAGAAAGGGCCTAGGCAGTGACGGCGCATAGAGGAAATGACTTGTATAGGGATGTTAGGTACTGCAGGTATCTGCCTCAGGTCAGTGTTAGTAGGTGACCCCACTTACCTCTCCCTAGAACCAGGACTGGTGTTCCCTATGTGTTTTGCTGCTCGCTGCTAGTCTTCTTGTACCTGGTATGATACCGGCAGTCACATCATGACAAAACCTGGCAATCATCAGGACTTATTGGGCTTAGAGGACGGATGGGAGCAGGCCCTCTCCATTCTCAAAGTCAAAGATCGGAAGGATCAAACGCAGAATTTCTTTTAAAGGGGGTTTTAAAGTGTTCTTCCAACATTTGACCTTGGCTGTGGTAGTTAAAAAAAAAGTTGGCAGACCAACAATTAACAAGTGGGATGACTGTGGACAGCCAACCCAATTGTGTGATTCACTGAAACTTTTTTTCCCCCATAAATTACTCCAATGTCCAACCATCGCACACGACCTGGATGATGGGCTGTCAGGACGCCATGACCGCTTTATTTCTAATCACCAACCTAATTGTCTGATTCACTGAACCCTTTTTTGCCCCCATAAAGTCCTCCAAGGTTCAACCACCACACACGTCCTGGATGATGGGCTGTCAGGACACCATGACTGTTTAATTTCTGATTGCCAACATAATTGATTCACTGAACCTTTTTTTGCCCCATAAAGTCCTCGAAGGTCCAACCACCGCACACGTCCTGGATGATGGCCTGTCAGAACGCCATGCCTATTTCATTTCTGATCGCCAACTTAATTGTCTGATTCACTGAACCCTTTTTTGTACCATAAAGTCCTCAAAGGTCCAAACACCGTACACGCCCCAATGATGGGCTGTCAGGACGCCATGACCGCTTTATTTCTGATCACCAACCTAATTGGCTGATTCATTGAACCCTTTTTTGCCCCATAAAGTCCTCCAAGATCAAAACAACGCACACGTCCTGGATGATGGGCTGTCAGGAGACCATGACTGTTTCATTTCTGATCACCAACCTAATTGTCTGATTCATTGAACCCTTTTTTGACCCATGAAGTCCTCCAAAATCCAAGCAATGCACGCGCCTTGGATGATAGGCTGTCAGGACACCATGACTGTTTCATTTCTGATTGCCAACCTAATTGATTCTCTGAACCCTTTTTTGTCGCATAAAGTCCTCCAAGGTCCTACCACCGCACACGCCCTGGATGATGGGCTCTCAGGACACCATGACTGTTTCCTTTCTGGTTGCCAACCTAATTGTCTGATTCACTGAACCCTTTTTTGTCCTATAAAGTCCTCCAAGATCCAACCACCGCACATGTCCAGGATGATGGGCTGTCAGGACACCATGACTGTTTCCTTTCTGGTTGCCAACCTAATTGTCTGATTCACTGAACCCTTTTTTGCCCTATAAAGTCCTCCAAGATCCAACCACCGCACATGTCCAGGATGATGGGCTGTCAGGACACCATGACTATGTCATTTCTGATCACCAACCTAATTGTCTGATTCACTGAACCTTTTTTTGCCCCATGAAGTCCTCCAAGGTCCAACTACCGCACACATCCTGGATGGTGGGTCGTCAGGACTTCATGACTGTTTCATTTCTGATCGCCAACGTAATTGATTCATTGAACCTTTTTTTGCCCCATAAGACCTCCAAGGTCCAACCACCGCACACGTCCTGGATGATGGGCTCTCAGGACGCCATGACTGTTTCATTTTGGGATGTAGAGTTTTTGGACCAACATCCATGCCCCTGATGGGGTCTAGAGGGCACATTGCAGGGGTGGAAATATCATTGGTGCAGCTCAACAGGGACCCAAGAGGTAAGGAGGCCATTTCTACCTCAAAATCAGGACTTATTTTGGCACAGTTGCCTTCTTCTGTCTTCGTCTGTCCCAGGCCCATGATGTCTCCCGTCGATCAGGATTCAGCCCTGTTTACAGGAACACTGGTTCAGTATTCCAAAAATATGAGTTTTCTACAATACACCCGTTCTCTCTTTATTCTGTTCTCTTTTTTTGTTCTTGGGGGGGGGGGTAAAGGAACGTGTTATCGCAACCCAGTGACTGAACTTTCTTGACAAAGGATCAAAAAAAAATAAAAAATCATTTTCCTGGCAGCTGAAGGACTCAAAGTGATTTTGCAAAGCAGAATACAAAAATATATAAATATATATATATATATCTCGCAGAACTTTACACTGTAACTTTTTGCCGAGTCACATTCGGGAGGGGAGGGAGGAAAAAGTTGTTTTTTTGAAATATTCTATTCCGTGTGAGTCAGCTGTCTGGTCCTCCAGCTGCCTTATCTGCTCCTCATGACCTTGTATGAGCCAGAATTAGCGACTAATTGGCCCTGTTTTGCGAACATAACTAGTAACAACAGAACTTTTATCAACAGAGGATTCTAAATAGGAGTGTTTGCTATTCTGGTCCCGATTGTGTGTTTGGAGAACAGTCTGAAGATGATGTTTTTCTTCATCTTGACCTTTGAGCAACATAAAAGAATTCAGAGACAAATAGCAGAACATCGGCGAATGGTTTATAGTCACTTCTTATGCTAAAGGGGTGCTGTTTTTTAACACGAAAACCTGTAAAAAAATGGTCCTCTACTACCCCCACAATAGGTTAAACTACTTTTGGAGCACATACCAGTATAAAATGTCCCAAGTGTCCTACATTTTTTTTCAGTAGGCCATTCCTATATATGAGCATTCTGCCAGCACTATAGGAGCTGGAGCTTTCTTTCTTCTCACTTACTAGCATATTTTGCGCTTGCCATTGTACAACTACCCCCACAATAAGGTAAAACTACTATTGGGGACATACCAGTGAAATATGTCCCAATTCTCATACTTTTCTTTTTAAAGTGTCATTCCTATATATGAGCATTCTGCCAGCACTATAGGAGCTGGAGCTTTCATTCTTCGCATTTACTAGCATATTTTGCGCTTGCCATTGTGCAACTACCCCCACAATAAGGTAAAACTACTATTGGGGACATACCAGTGAAATATGTCCCAATTCTCATACTTTTCTTTTTAAAGGGTCATTCCTATATATGAGCATTCTGCCAGCACTATAGGAGCTGGAGCTTTCATTCTTCGCATTTACTAGCATATTTTGCGCATGCCATTGTACAACTACCCCTACAATAAGGTAAAGCTACTTTTGGTGAACATGCCAGTCTAATATGTCCCAATTCTCATACTTTTTTTTTTTAGTAGGCCATTCCTATATATGAGTATTCTCACAGCACTATAGGAGCTGGAGCTTTCTTTCTTCTCACTTACTAGCATATTTTGTGCATTCCATTGTACAGCTACCCCCACAATAACTAAAAACTACTATTGGGGAACATACCAGTCTAATATATCCCAATTCTTATGCTTTTCTTTTTAGTGGGCCACTCCTATTGGCACTCTGCCAGCACTATAGGAGTTGGAGCTTTCTTTCTTCTCACTTATTAGCATATTTTGCACCTGCCATTGTACAACTACCCCCACAATAGGTTAAACTACTTTTGGTGAACATACCAGTCTAATATCTCCCAATTCTCAGGTTTTTGTTTTTTTTTAAAGGGCTATATCTATATATGAGCATTATGCCAGCACTATAGGAGCTGGAGCTTTCTTTCTTCTCACTTACTAGCATATTTTGCTCCTGCCAATGTCCATCGGAGGTCAGATCGACAGCAATCATTTAATGAGATTCCTCTCACAACTGAAAGTTATTTATTTTCCCTTACTAGCATATTTTGCACCTGCCATTGTACAACTACCCCCACAATAAGGTAAAACTACTATTGGGGAACATACCAGTCTAATATATCCCAATTCTCATACTTTTCTTTTTAGTGGGCCGCTCCTATTTATGAGCACTCTGCCAGCACTATAGGAGCTGGAGTTCTCTTTCTTCTCCCTTACTAGCATATTTTGTGCTTGCCATTGTACAGCTACCCCCACTATAAGGTAAAACTACTTTTGGTGAACATACCAGTCTAATATGTCCCAAATGGCATACTTTTTTTTTAGTGGGCCATTCCTATATATGAGTATTCTGCCAGCACTATAGGAGCTTGAGCTTTCTTTCTTCTATCTTCCTAGCATATATTGTACCTGCCATTGTACAACTACCTCCACAATAAGGTAAAACTACTTTTGGTGTACATGCCAGTCTAATATGTCCCAATTCTCATACTTTTCTTTTTAAAGGGCCATTCCTATATATAAGCATTTTGCAGCACTATAGGAGCTGGAGCTTTCTTTCTTCTCATTTACTAGCATATTTTGCTCCTTCCATTGTACTTCTACCTCCACAATAAGGTAAAATTACTTTTTGTGCACATGCCAGTCTAATATGTCCCAATTCTCATACTTTTTTTTTTGAGTAGTCTACTCCTATATATGAATATTCTGACAGCACTACAGGAGCTGGATTTTTCTTTCTTCTCAATTACTAGCATATGTTGTAGGTAAGTTAACCAGCGATCATTATAGAACTTTCTTCTCACAACTGAAAGTTTTCCTGTTTCATAAATAACTTACTGATTGGGATCCGGCATTATCGTAGACAATTACTGGAGCAGAGGTCGAGTATGTTCATCTCCCATCCATTCAGATAGGACTTTACATAGCCCCAAAAAGGGTCCAAATGGTCAGATTCCTTGCAAAGCTATTACTATCCTTTGGATAGGGTCTACGTTTCAATTGTGGGGATATATAATCTTTTAAAGGTGTAGTCCCTCAATTGAAATCCATACCAATAGGCAATCACTTAAAAGGAACCAGTCATGTTGGTTTTTCATATTAAACTGCCCTCAATGTGTTTTAAATGTTGCAATGTGTATCACTAACATGTTTTAAAAAAATCTATGTATTTATCTTAAAAAAAAGATTTTGTATGCTTAGGTGAATCCAGTCTATAGGTTTCAGTCATAGGGGCGGCACTTTAGCCGGGATCAGTCACTGTCACTCAAGTTCAAGCAGGATTCTTTTTTTGAACTTAGTCACGCCCCCAGCATTGTAATTGATTACACCACAGGTCCTTCAACATCACTTCTCTGCTGAGCTCCGCCCACTACGGTCACATGATCGTAGTATCAGCACAGGTCCTACACAACCACTTCTCTTCTGCTGATTACCATAGGTCCTTCAGCATCAGTTCTCTAATGAGCTCCGCCCATTTTGGTCATATGATTGTGACATCAGCACAGGTTCTGTACAACCACTTCTCTTTTGCTGATTACCATAGGTCCTTAAACATCACTTCTCTGGTAAGCTCCACCCAACACGGTCACATGACCCTGACATCAGCACAGCTCCTTCACCACCACTTCTCCAATGCTGAGCTTCGGTGGTGGTGGTGGTGATGGGCCTGTGCTGATGTCACGATCATGTGACAGTAATGGGTGGAGCTCAGCAGAGAAGTGATGTTGAAGCATGTGTGGCAATCAGCAGAAGAGAAGTAGTTGTGCAGGACCTGTGTGTATAACATGATCATGTGATCAGAATGGGTGGAGCTCTGCAGAGAACTGATGTTTAAGGACTTGTGGCAATCAGCAGAAGAGTAGTTGTGCAGGACTTGTGCTGATGCCACGATCATGTGACAGTAATGGGCGGAGCTCAACAGGGAAGTGATGTTGAAGCATGTGTGGCAATCAGCAGAAGAGAAGTAGTTGTGCAGGACCTGTGTGTATACCATGATCATGTGATCATAATGGGTGGAGCTCTGCAGAGAACTGATGTTTAAGGACTTGTGGTAATCAGCAGAAGAGAAGTAGTTGTGCAGGACAGGACTTGTGCTGATGTCACGATCATATGGCTGTAATGGGCGGAGCTCAGCAGGGAAGTGATGTTGAAGCATGTGTGGCAATCAGTAGAAGAGAAGTAGTTGTGC
The DNA here is from genome assembly GCF_048569485.1 of Anomaloglossus baeobatrachus. Lineage (NCBI taxonomy): Eukaryota > Metazoa > Chordata > Amphibia > Anura > Aromobatidae > Anomaloglossus > Anomaloglossus baeobatrachus. Next base: position 173,984,855 of record NC_134362.1, read on the forward strand.
AGGACCTGTGTGTATACCATGATCATGTGATCATAATGGGTGGAGCTCTGCAGAGAACTGATGTTTAAGGACTTGTGGTAATCAGCAGAAGAGAAGTAGTTGTGCAGGACTTGTGCTGATGTCACGATCATATGGCTGTAATGGGCGGAGCTCAGCAGGGAAGTGATGTTGAAGCATGTGTGGCAATCAGCAGAAGAGAAGTAGTTGTGCAGGACCTGTGTGTATACCATGATCATGTGATCATAATGGGTGGAGCTCTGCAGAGAACTGATGTTTAAGGACTTGTGGTAATCAGCAGAAGAGAAGTAGTTGTGCAGGACTTGTGCTGATGTCACGATCATATGGCTGTAATGGGCGGAGCTCAGCAGGGAAGTGATGTTGAAGGACCTATGATGTAATCAATTACAATGCTGGGGGCGTGACTAAGTTAAAAAAAGAATCATTCCTAAACTTGAGTGACAGTGACTGATCCCAGTAAATGCTCCACCCCTATCCTGTATTCACCTAAGCATATGAAGTCTTTTTTAAGATAAATACATTGATTTTTTTAAACCATGTTACATAGGTTGAAAAAAACAAACCCTCGATCCATCTAGTCCAACCTTCCTCCACCAATTATATATTTTGTCACTAAATCACTTACAACCGACAATGTTGTGTAGTGAGGAAATCATCCAGCCCGTTTTTAGAAGCTGTTATAGTATCTGCCATTACTACCTCTTGTGGTCGGCATTCCACAGTCTGACCGCTCTAACTGTAAAGAACCCTTTCCTATTTAGCTGCTGGAATCACATTTTTTCCACTTGCTTCAAGTGCATCATGTTAGTGATTCACATTGGATCATTTAAAACACATTGGAGGCAGTTTACTATAAAAAAAAAAAAAAAAAAAACATAACAGGTTAACTTTAATTCCCCCATACAAACTGGACTAAAGTCGACAAAACCTGCCCAGGATCGGCCGATCTTTTCATGTATATGGGGCTCTACTGGTTCTCCCCCAATGGATGATTTTGTGGGAGTAATGGATCCAACCATTGATCTTATTGTTCTCTGGCAGATAAGACTCTGCCATGGGAGTCTGGCAGAGGCTTTTTCATAGAGAATAAAGGAGAACTTGGCTGTGTACGGGGAGTCAGGAGAGAAATTGGACGACTTAACTATAGTCCAACAGCTATCTAATTTGTAAAGGCCGCTTTACACACTGCGATATCGGTACCGATATCAGCAGCGTGGGTACCCGTCCCCATCGGTTGTGCGACACGGGCAAATCTCTGCCCGTGTCGCACAACATCGCCCGGACCTGTCACACATACTTACCTTCCCTGCGATGTCGCTGTGACCAGCGAACCTCCTCCTTTCTAAGGGGGCGGTTCGTTCAGCGTCACAGCGACATCACAGCAGCGTCACTGAACCGCCGCCCAATAGAAGCGGAGGGGCGGAGATGAGCGGGACGTAACATCCCGCCCACCTCCTTCCTTCCGCATTGTGGCTGGGAGGCAGGTAAGGAGAGCTTCCTCGTTCCTGCGGTGTCACACGGAGCGATGTGTGCTGCCGCAGGAACGAGGAACAACTTCGTTACTGCTGCAGTAATGATATTTGAGAATGGACCCCCATGTCACCGATGAGCGATTTTGCACATTTTTGCGATGATGTAAAATCGCTCATAGGTGTCACACGCAACGGCATCGCTAAAGCGACCGGATGTGCGTCACAAAATCCGTGACCCCAACGAGATCACTTGAGCGATGTCATAGGTAGCGTGTAAAGCCCGCTTAAGGGGGGGTCTTTAAAAAGATGGGACCACCCATTTAAAGCTCATAACAGGTGTCAAAATTCCTCTGTGAAGAGCATCTTGCACACTAGGAGATGCTCTGCTGTGCTTTCCTGGACTACTGAGCTGGCAGTGACATCATTCCTCTGTGCAGAGCATCTTGCACATTATGAGATGCTCTGCTGTTTTTTCCTGAGCTACTGAGCTGGCAGGTTGATTGACAGCACAGCTTCCATGCTGGTTCTGGGAGCTGCTGATTACTCAGGTGTTCCATTTTCCTGGTAATTGCTCTGCTTCTTTACTGAGCATGCTGTCCCAGAACCTTGCCAGTCGTACATTCTGGTTCTGCAGTTGCGCTGTTGGCCTGTGTTTCTGCATGTGTTCTCATCTTTGTTTCTTGACCCCGGACTGTTGTTTGACTCCTCTCTGCCCTCTCCCTGTTCCTGTCATGACCTCCTGGCTTTTGACCTCGGACTGTTACCTGACCATGTCTCAGTTTTCTCCCTGAATCTATTTTGTGCCCTCCTGGAATTCTGACCCTCGGATTGTGATCTGTCTACGCTTCTGTGTACTCCCTGTATCCATACGTGTTCTCCTGTTACCAGATCCCGGCTTGCGTGACTACTCTTCCGTCTGTACTATCTGTAAGTAGTGGCTTGCATTACAACAGGGCTCCGAATTGGCCATTGTGAGGTCTCCAGGGGCACCATGGCTGGGTGCAGCCCCGAGTATATACCATTTCATAGACCCCTTCATCGTTCAGGCAGACGGTTCTAAGTTCCCTACGCATTTTAAGCTAAGCCCATAAAGTGCAGTTACTCCTTTATTATAATATATGAATCTCATAACTAAAATTGTTAAATATTCAAGACACACAATTTGTAAGACTATGTACAAAGCAGATGGTATTAATGTCACCTTTTATGTCATCCCCGTGCTATATAGCTTCACGCTCCCTGCTCTGAATCCTAATACATTTGACGCAAATTCCTTAGATGGCTTCAGTAAGTGCTTGTTCAAAGCTGGCAGTTTTATTGATGCATAAAAACCAATGTTCTCTCACTTAGAATTAAAATAATGTGTAATGAATCTTCCTCAAGCGCTCCATAAATCAGCCGCGTAAGATAGATTTGTAAAAAAAAAAGAATCCCTTTCCATAAGTGCGCCAAGTTCTCCAGAAGCTAAGGGGTTAAATATAAGTAGACCCAATGGAGTCATTGTGGGGGCGAAAGGGTTGGAAAAAAAAAAGTGGAAAGTTTGGTGTATGTCACTTGCCGAAAAACAAAGTTTGTATCTGTCGGATCCAATTAATGTATTCAAATCAAGGTGAAAAAAAGGATTTAATCTACAATTAAAGCGCGGGTAAAAAAAAAATAATAAATAAATAAACTTCCCGATGTGCAAGGAATTAAAGGAGGATTTCATCAAAGTCAGCTTTTTTTGGTTCAAAAACAGTAGAAGGAAGATGAGATTGAAACAATTCATTTCTGGGGTGGATGGGGGAGGGGGTGGGGGAGAGCGCTTGTTTGATCACAGCTAATACGAAGCATCATTCGCCTATCAATGCAAATTATTCCAGACCTGCGCTCATCCTTCAAGGATTAAAATGACCTAGAATTTTGTTTTAACACAGTCTTTCACTTTCTTTGGAAAGGAAAGTCACACTGAAAGATTAAAAAGAGGAGATTTTAAAATGACTTAAAGAGGACCTGTCACCTGGTGAAACGTGAACACTTTTTGTTCTTCTTTTATTCCCGCTATTCCCCTGACTATTCAGTTTTTCGTTTTTTTAAAATCCATCATACGGTTTCAGAGATATGGGACTTTTTATATTGTTATATGTATTGACTTTGACAAAGGGGAGTGGCTCACAGTGTATTTATGCAGAGCAGTCTAAAGACACGCCCTCGAGGATCCTGTGAACCATACACTCTCCATAAACACCATAAAAATTAGCACTGAATGAAAAAAAAGACTTAAAGAGGACCTGTCACCTTGTGAAATGTGAGCACTGTTTGCTCTTCTTTTATTCCCACTGTTCCCTTGACTATTCTGTTTTTTGCTTGTTTTTTTTTTTCAATCCACCCTACGGTTTCACAGATATGGGACTTTTTATATTGTGCTAATTTGTATTGACTTTGCAAAGGGGAGTGGCTCACAGGGTATTTATGCAGAGCAGGCTAAAGACACGCCCCTGAGTATCCTGTAAACCATACCCCCTCTATAAAGACCATAAAATTTAGTACTACATGAAAAAAAGGACTTAACGAGGACCTGTTGCTTTGTGAAAAGTGGACACTTGTTGTTCTTGTATTCCCACTGTTTCCCTGACTATTCAGTTTTTTGTTTTTTTCAAATCCACCATACAGTTTCAGAGATATGGGACTTTTTATATTGTGCTAATTTGTATTGACTTTGCCAAAAGGGAGTGGCTGGTATTTATGCAGAGCAGTCTAAATACATGCCCTCGAGGATCCTGTAAGCCATGCCCTTCAGTAAAGAGTAGACCATCAAAATTAGCTCTATAGGGAAAAAAATGACTTAAATAGGACCAGTCATCTAATGAAAAGTGAACACTTTTTGTTCTTCTTTTATTCCCACTGTTCCCCTGACTATTCAGTTTTTTGTTTTTTAAATCCACCATACGGTTTCACAGATTTGGGACTTTTAATATTTTGCTCATTTTTATTGACTTTGCAAAAGGGGAGTGACTCACAGGGTACTTATGCAGAGCAGTCTAAAGACACCCCCCCGAGGATCCTGTGAACCATACCCCCTCCATAAAGACCATAAAAATTAGCATGAAATTAAAAAAATGACTTAAAGAGGACCCGTCACCTGGTGAAAAGGGGACACTTTTTGTTCTTCTTTTATTCCCGCTGTTCCCCTGACTATTCAGTTTTTGTTTTTTTTAAAATCTATCATACGGTTTCAGAGATATGGGACTTTTTATATTTTGCTAATTATTATTGACTTTGCAAAAGGGGAGTGGTTCACAGGGTATTTATGCAAAGCAGGCTAAAGACACACCCCTGAGGATCCTGTAAACCATACCCCCTCCATAAAGACCATAAAAATTAGCACTAAATGAAAAAAAAAAGCAAAAAAATACTTAGAGCATTTGTCACCTGGTGAAAAGTGAACAGTTTTTGTTCTTCTTTTAGTCCCCCTGTTCCCCTGACTATTCAGTTTTTTGTTTTTTTTAAAATCCACCATATGGTTTCACAGATATTGAATTTTTTATATTATGCTAATTTGTATTGACTTTGCCAAAGGGAGTGACTAATAAGGAATTTATGCAGAACATTCTATAGACACACCCCTGAGGAGCCTGTGAATCATACCCCCTTTGTATAGACCATAAAAAGTAGCACTGAAGGAAAAAAAAACAACGCTGAATACTGAGGGGAGCAGCAGGAATAAAATAAAAGCACAAATTGTCCACTTTAAACCCAGTGACAGGTTCCCTTTAAAGGAACCAAGCACTGGAGTCAGCCACTTGGTAATTTATATTTACCTAAAAGAGGCACTGGACCTTTCATAATATATCAGGACATTACATAACATAACCAACAGCCCTCAGGTGCACCTTAAGTATGCATCCATGGATGATCCGTAAGGAAGGGATTGGGCTTTCTTTCATAACAGTGTCTCTTGGTGTAAAAAAGTAGACTGGGTGCTGTCACATTCCTTCCCTTGAAGACATCAATTGCGGTATTGTATTGTAATGAGAATTGCGTCCTGTATCTTTTGTAAATAATGTGCCATGTAAACTGTGGTATGTAATATCATGTATACAGTAAAGCGGGTTTTACACGCTACGAGATCACTACAGCGATCTCGTTGGGGTCACGGATTGTGTGATGCCGTTGCGTGTGACACCTATGAGCGATTTTGCATCGTCGCAAAAACGTGCAAAATCGCTCATCGGTGACATGGGGGACCATTCTCAAATATCGTTACTGCAGCAGTAACAAAGTTGTTCCTCGTTCCTGCGGCAACACACATCGCTCCGTGTGACACCGCAGGAACGAGGAAGCTCTCCTTACCTGCCTCCTGGCCACAATGCGGAAGGAAGGAGGTGGGCGGGATATTCGTCCTGCTCAGCTCCGCCCCTCCGCTTCTATTGGGCAGCTGTTCAGTGACACTGCAGTGATGCTGAACGAACCGTCCCCTTAGAAAGGAGGCGGATCGCCAGTCACGGCGACGTCGCAGGGAAGGTAAGTAGTGTGACGGGTCCGGGCGATGTTGTGCGACACGGGCAGCGATTTTTGCCCGTGTCGCACAACAGATGGGGGCGGGTACGCACGCTGGCAATATCGGTACCGATATCGCAGTGTGTAAAGCAGCCTTAAGACTATATGTGATAGAGAAATATGTTTTAATGTTTATTTCATTGCAATTGTATCAGGAGGACTGTTGGCACCAGCAAGCCCAAAAGAAACTGACTGGTACCGAGCACGACGGGATACAGGACCCTAGGTCAGAAGCCAATTCAACGTCCTGGCAATTAACCTGCAGTGGAAGGAGACCTTCAAGGACATTCCCACAGAGCTGAGAGATTGGGGGGCATCAGCACAACGCAGGGGACAGGATTTTCCAGCCGGAAAGCAGCCCACTGAAGTCCCAAGTGCCAGCTCTCAAAAGCACAGCTACACTACACATAATGAGCAGGGCCCTAACAGCTTCAAGCCATGGGGCCACAAACAGGCAACTAAATTGTGCACGGAGGTAGGCTCCGGACTATCAAGTGACACCGATGGGAGCGGATACCTGGACGGGCTCCCCGCAGTGACTGTGATACACAGAGAACTTGGTTTACTTGCAGCGTGTCTGTCTCCTTTATAATCCTCATCCAGCACCACGACTACCCACAGTGAGTACCCTGATCCCCTGCACCCTGCTCTCCCAAATATTCACCAAACACCCTGAGCCCGGGGCTTACCTGTGGAGGGACTAACATCAGGCTGCTTAACTCAATCTGCCCGGTACTACTAACAGCAGCAGCGGTACTCCCATTACCGCAACCCACAGGTGGCATCACGAACTTCTACCCTGTAAATACCCCCCCTTTTACGGATCAAAGTGTCTGCCAACCCGGGTCCTCAAGCCACCACAATCCTGGATCCGAGCAGCCCGACCAAAACCGGGCGGTACACCATCAATCAGTGAGTCTAAACGCCCCGTTACATGCAACAATGTATTACGATATATCGCCGGGGTCACGGATTCTGTGACGCACATCCTGCATCATTAGCGACGTTGTTGCATGTGACACCAACGAGCGGCCGGTAACGATGGAGAATACTCACCAAAGCGTCTATCATTGATCGTTGACACGTCGTTCATTTCCAAAAAATCGTTGATTGTTGAGGATGCAGGTTGTTCGTTGCTCCTGCGGCAGCACACATCGCTACGTGTGACACCTCGGGAACAACGAGCAACACCTTACCTGTGGCCGCCAGCAATGAGGAAGGAAGGAGGTGGGCGGGATGTTATGGCCGCTCATCTCTGCCCCTCCGCTTCTATTGGGCGGCCGCTTAGTGACGCCACTGTGACGCCACATGAACCGCCCCCTTAGAAAGGAGGCGGTTCGCCGACCACAGCGACGTCGCTAGGCAGGTAAGTCCGTGTGACGGTTCCTAACGATATTGTGCGCCACGGGCAGCGATTTGCCTGTGACACACTGTGGCACCCCTGACCTGGTCAGGCACCACTGAGTACTGCACCCATGCTGGGGGCAGTACAATACAGGTAATCCAGAAGGCTGACCGAGGTGTGACTACACAGACGCATAGTAATCAGGCCTCACACATGCACCTTTGGGAGGACTCCTGAGAGCTTCCAGGAGGGGGCGTTGCCTCCATGTCCACTCAAGGGGTGTGGTAGAGAGCCTGGTTGCTAGGTGGCGTAGGCAGGCACGAGTGGGAAAAAGGAAGAAAGGAGTGAGCTGAGTCAGTCAGTGAAGGAGTGTCAAGAGAGGAGGAGTAGTGAGAAGACAGCGGAGAGAGCAGATGTGCAGGTCCCATGAGTGAGCCGGTTTAGTGTGCAACTCTGGGAGAGCAGAAGCAGACCCTGGAGCTGTGGCAGTCTAACAGCGTCCGCGCAGTGACTACCGACGGGGGAGATCGGTCACCTGGTAGTGCCGCCCGAAATCCACCCAAAGCTAGAGAGAGCAACGGGGTGGCAAAGTAAGGGGACTGCCAGGGAGTAACCAGGCCCGCAGGGGTAACAGGTCCCAGTGCAGAGATAGATCCACCTTTCTTCTGCCAAACCTGCCTGAGGGGGCACTTCAAACCCCCAAGACAACACCACAGAGTCCGCAGCCACGTAGCAATGAGAGGGCCCATAATTCACATGAGGCAAGCAGCCGGAGTGACCTGGTCCAGGCTACAAGCAAACGGGCCGAAACGAGGGGAGCAGCAACTTCCCTGGGTGACCCCCGTAGGGACTGCAAGTCGGGGTCATCACAAATAACAGAAGGGCTAAGGAAGGCGAGTCAGTAGCCACCCTTACAAGTCAGCCTGAAGGACACCTGGTTCCAGCCTGGTTCATCCCAGCTACGCCCGGGTTACTCACCCTGCCATCAATAGTGAGTAAAACCCCTGAAAGACATCCTGCTTGTGTTGAGATTTTCTGCACCTTGTGGTTCCACACACTTACACAGGGCCCTGGGGCTTGCCTCGCTTTCGGGAGGCCACTACATCCGACTGCACCCACCATCAGCCCCAGGCACCCCCTTAATCTGCAGTGGCGGTCCCCGCTGACCGCAATACCGAGAGTGGCGTCACGACAATCCCAGAAGAAGGTTCCCTACCTGTGACCAGACTGTTCCATCCACATGGAGTCCCTGAAGGTAATGCACCGACACAACACCTGTGGGGCTTCACAGCACAAACGACGGGGGCGGGTACGCTCGCTAGTGATATCGCTGCGTGAAAAGCCCCCTTAAGACCTATATCTCCAGGACCAGAAATGTAATTCCCTGTGTCACCCACTAACACTAACAATAGTGATCAAAGAATGTAACAATATATTACAAATGCATATATATTGTAAGGTTGCAGCCAGACAGGTCCTGGATGGGAGGTATGTATCACCAAGGTGGCCAGCCTCTGTGATATAAGACCTGGAGAAGCAGGCGCCAGCATGTATAGTACTGAGAGGGTTTCTTAAAAGGGCCCAGATTTTGGGGTCTGGGTTTTAGGAGTGGACAGAAGTGCGCGGCTGGAGGTAGAAGGATTATAACTGATGAAGCAGGTAATGTACTAGTACAGGTGAGCCCATAGCACTAAATAGACCTTTTTTATGTTATACCTTTGTGCCATTCCCATTTTTCAGCCCAAGCTCTCCAACACAAATGATTAAAAAGGCAATACATTGAGGGTTAATTTGATTGCCAGTCGTTGAGGCTACAGACATGCCCCTTGGCAATAATGCAGTCATTGTTGTCTCATTTGTTTGTGCCCTGATTTTCTTCTCCCCTTGATTTCCTTCCGGGGGGCCGGGGGAGACCTTGTTTTGCATTGTCAGCCATGCTTGCTTGCAGCCTGACAAATGAATTGACCAAAAAGAAAAGGTTACGAGTAGGACACAGCTCATTTAGGATACACCCTAAGGCCCCCGAATGGCAGTGAGCTCCGAAATTCTACACATACTGTATGGACATGAATATGTATTTAATTCCTGCCCTCGGTGTACAGACGAAAATGTCCCTCCATGTATTTATTGTACAATTGTATCTGCTCATAGGAAGAGGAAGAAGCAGGGGCGGAAATATGAGGACAGATGTATTAGGAATTAACACTTTTTATTCAATTGGATGGATCTTAGGTCTCTTATCATTAGGATGGAGCGCTGGAGTAAAAATCACCAAATTCATTAGGAGGCTGTATGTCTTTAAAAAACTTGGCCTTTATGGAAAAATCATTAGAAGAAATCCTCTCCTTCATCCTCACCATAAAATTCAGCATCACAAGTATGCAAAAGAATATCTAATCAAGACTGATGCATTTTGGAAACAAGTCCTGTGGACCAATGAGGTTAAAGTATAACTCTTTGGCCAAAATGATCTGTGGAAGGTATGTGTGGAGCACAAAGGGCATAGAATTTCAGGAAAAGAACCTCTCGCCAACCATTAAGTATGGGGGTGGCTCAATCATACTTTGTGGTTGTGTTGCAGCCAATGGCATGGGGAATATTTCACAGGTAGAGAGAAAAATGGATTCAATAAAATTTCAACAAATTCTAGATTCAAACATAACACCATTTGTAAAAAAGCTGAAGTTGAAAAGAGGAGCAAGGAGGATGGCTTCTGCAAGTGGATATTGATCCTAAACACACATCACAATCCACAACACACGTCCTCAAAAGTTGCAAGCTGAAGATTTTACAATGTCCCTTACAGTCCCCTGACCTGAACATCATTGAAAATCTGTGGCTAGACCTCAAAAGAGCAGGGCATGCAAGATGAGCCAGGAATCTCATAGAATTGGAAGATGAGCCAGGAATCTCACAGAACTGGAAGACAAGCCTGGAATATCACGGGATTGGATGACGAGCCAGGAATCTCACAGAACTGGAAGACAAGCCTGGAATATCACGGGATTGGAAGACGAGCCAGGAATCTCACAGAACTAGAAGACGAGCCAGGAATCTTACAGAACTGGAAGACAAGCCAGGAATCTCACGGGATTGGAAGACGAGCCAGGAATCTCACAAAACTGGAAGACGAGCCAGGAAGTTCAGAGAACTAGAAGACGAGACAGGAATATCACAGAACTAGAAGACATCTCCAAGGGAGGGCAGTGCATGCAAGACAAGCCAGGAATCTCACAGAACTGCTCGATGAGCCAAGAACCTCAAAGAACTGGAAGACGAGCCAGGAATCTCACGGGAATGGAAGATGAGCCAGGAATCTCACGGGAATGGAAGACAAACCAGGAATCTCACAGAACTGGAATAAAAATCAGGAATCTCACGGGATTGGTAGACAAGCCAGGAATCTCAGAGAACTTGATGACGAGCCAGGAATATGACAAAACTGGATGACGAGCCAGGAATCTCACAGGAATGGTAGAAGAGCCAGGAATCTCACAGAACAGGAAGACGAGCCGGGAATCTTATAAAATTAGAAGACGTCTCCAAGGAAGAATGGATGAAAATCCATCAAACAAGAATTGAAAGATTGGTTACTACAAAAAGCATTTACAATCTGAGATACTTGCCAAAGGAGGTGCTACTGGGTACTAACTATGCAGGGTGCCAAAACGTTTGATAGATAGATAGATAGTGTGAGGGAGGGATATGGTGGGATGTTCAGATGTTGGGAGTGTTACCTTGTGTGTACCTTGTCCTGTCTGCAGGTTATTCACCCCCTGCAGTGTTCTGTCCCTAGGTCTGGGGGAGAGGGGCCTGGATGCTTACCTGGGGGATTATTATGTCTGTCTGAGGTCAAGAGACAAGCAGGAAGATTTATCCTTTGTAAGTGAAGCTGGGCTACGGTCCACACCCCAGAGAGCCTTGAACATGTATCGCTTACTGGACTACTTTACCCTTCGTGTGGTGGATTATTTTATGGGCCTTCTGATTTGTTTGGAATAAAGGATCTTTGGATTCTTCACCCATCTTCTGCTCTGTTGATTATGTGATATCGGAGAAGGACCCCGTGACAGATAGACAGATAGATAGATAGATAGACTTCATACACTGTGTGCTACTGGTGTCCACAGGAGCTGTTTGGAGTGGTCCTAATCCTGGACGGCCAATTTAAAGTTCACTATCAAATGAGGGTGTTTCATATGAGCGGTGCAGTACCACAGACAGCCATTAGGCGAGATGGGCGCTGTTTCTCAGGCCGTGCTTAGCTCTAAAATTTAGGAGAAAATGACGGCACAAGGCGGCGTTCTGAGCTGGTGACTAAATAGTTAATTCCTTCTTCTTCTGACCCAAGCTAACACATATCATCTGGCATAAACGCCCGGCAATTGGAAAATCTAGTTAAATAGGCCCAGACATCCTCCCATGTGAGAAGAGCTTTCTGACACCACATCTGCAGTGTGAAATGGACCACATCAAGTCCAGGCTTGAAGGCAGCGGAACAAAATGACTCAAATGATTTTTTCATTATTTAAAAAAAAATATGTACAGTATATTTAAGTATAAAAAATGGAGTCCAGACCGGCGCAGAGGATTTAAGTGGGGAAATCTTTTTTTTATTAGCAGGAAGCCAGTTGCAATCTTGTTTTTATTGTCTGTGTCTGGCCACTTATTATCTGCAGGCACGGGATGAATCAATAATTTCACAATGCCACTTACTAAGTGTCCTCTCTTAGGTGACATTCATTAGGTTCCTTTAAATGTCTGCTTGAATAAAACTTTTAATGGAAATCCCATATTCTGTTCTAGGCTATTGTCCCTTTAATGAGATAGCAATCTGCCGGAATCATCAGGAGAAAGTTTCTGTCGCCTTCTTTTAACTCCGCGACTCCTGCTGTCTGAGGAGACAGAGAATATTATGCGCCTGGTATTATGTACGGTCAAGATGGCAGCACCAGTGTATGATAAGCACATCAGCAAGGGGTCATGACATACATGGACACTTGTTCTTCACACACAGGGACACTCGTTCTTCACATACATGGACACTCGTTCTTCAAATACATGGACACTCGTTCTTCACATACATGAACACTCATTCTTCACACACATGGACACTCGTTCTTCAAATACATGGACACTCGTTCTTCACATACATGGACACTCGTTCTTCACATACATGGACACTCGTTCTTCACACACATGGACACTCGTTCTTCACACATATGGACACTCGTTCTTCACACACATGGACACTTGTTCTTCACACACAGGGACACTTGTTCTTCACATACATGGACACTCGTTCTTCACACACATGGACACTCGTTCTTCACACACATGGACACTCGTTCTTCACACACATGGACACTCGTTCTTCACATACAAGAACACTTGTTCTTCACACACATGGACACTTGTTCTTCACATACATGGACACTCGCTCTTCACATACATGGACACTCGTTCTTCACACACATGGACACTCGTTCTTCACACACATGGACACTCGTTCTTCACATACATGGACACTCGTTCTTCACACACATGGACACTCGTTCTTCACACACATGGACACTCGTTCTTCACATACATGGACACTCGTTCTTCACACACATGGACACTCGTTCTTCACACACATGGACACTCGTTCTTCACATACATGGACACTCGTTCTTCACACACATGGACACTCGTTCTTCACATACAAGAACACTTGTTCTTCACACACATGGACACTTGTTCTTCACATACATGGACACTCGTTCTTCACACACATGGACACTCGTTCTTCACATACATGAACACTTTTTCTTCACACACATGGACACTTGTTCTTCACATACAGTGACACTCATTCTTCACATATATGGACACTCGTTCTTCACATACATGGACACTCATTCTTCACATGCAGTGACACTCGTTCACACACATGGACACTTGTTCTTCACATACATGGACACTCGTTCTTCACACACATGGACACTTGTTCTTCACATACATGGACACTCGTTCTTCACATACATGGACACTCGTTCTTCACATACACTGACACTCGTTCACACACATGGACACTTGTTCTTCACATACATGGACACTCGTTCTTCACATACATGGACACTCGTTCTTCACATACAGAGACACTCATTCTTCACATACATGGACACTCATTCTTCACATGCAGTGACACTCGTTCACACACATGGACACTTGTTCTTCACATACATGGACACTCGTTCTTCACACACATGGACACTTGTTCTTCACATACATGGACACTCGTTCTTCACATACATGGACACTCGTTCTTCACATACACTGACACTCGTTCACACACATGGACACTTGTTCTTCACATACATGGACACTCGTTCTTCACATACATGGACACTCGTTCTTCACATACAGAGACACTCATTCTTCACATACATGGACACTCATTCTTCACATACAGTGACACTCGTTCACACACATGGACACTTGTTCTTCACATACAGTGACACTCGTTCTTCACATACATGGACACTCGTTCTTCACATACATGAACACTCGTTCTTCACACACATGGAAACTTATTCTTCACATACATGGACACTCGTTCTTCACATACAGTGACACTCATTCTTCACATACATGGACACTTGTTCTTTACATGTTTGGACACTCGTTCTTCACATACCTGTACACTTGTTCTTCACATATATGTGTGCCGCCCCCATTGAAGCAGCCGAGCTGGTTGGATCTGGGTTTGCTGTGGCTCAAGGGCCCCCAGACCCGGGGGTCGTGCGGCCACTCAAATGAAAGGAGGTATTTACAGGGGAGTTGATATGTAGTTCGTGATGCCACCCGTGGTGTACGGTAATTTGCGGAAGTACCGCCGCTGCCGTTGGGAGTACACGGGGTGATGAAGTGGGGCAGCAAGGTGTCGTAGCCCTCCACGGGTAGGGGGATGCCCCGGGACTCGGTGTGGGGTGCCGTGGGGTGTAAGGGTCACTCTCGTACTCACTCAGTTCATAAGCAGACACTGACAACTGGGTAAACCAAGTCTCTGCGTACCGCTGCCGCTGAGGGGTCTATGTGTGTGAAGAACGTCTATGTGTGTGAAGAACGAGTGTCTATGTGTGTGAAGAACGAGTGTTCATGTATGTGAACAACTTGTATCCATGTATATGAAGAACAAGTGCCCATGTATGTGAACAACGTGTGTCCATGTGTGTGAAGAACGAGTGTCCATGTGTGTGAAGAACGAGTGTCCATGTGTGTGAAGAACGAGTGTCTGTGTGTGTGTGTGAAGAACCAGTGTCTGTGTGTGTGTGAAGAACACAACAGCAAATCAAATCCTAAATACACCCTGCACAACACCCACCAGACACACCAGTGGACGGCTTGAGTGGAATAGAGTCGCCCACCTGGGGGGGTCAGGGCGGGGAAGTGAGGAGCGTAGTGAGTTGAGTCAGAGAGTTGAAGGAGAGTGGTTGGAAAGTAGCCCTCAAGCTATGAGGAGCTCAGAGGAAGTCAGGAGCGGTGACTCCTGAAGGAACTGTCTAGGTTGCAGATGGTGGTCTGGGCCTAGAGGAGTTGGACCCCCAGTCGCAGGGGATCGTTGCAAGGTGCCTGGACCTGTTGAGGAGGACAGCCGGCAGCCTAGCACCATCACCGGTCCGGCACTGAAGGCACGACGGGGTACACAGACCCTAGGTCGGGGAGTAGCTTCAGGCAACCTGACAATTTCCTGAGGAGAACGGAGCCTTTATGATCTGTTCCCACCCGCTCCAGAATCGGGGTATTAGCGCAACGAGGGGGATAGGACTTTCCAACCCAAAATAGTCCAGATAATCCCAAGCATGAACCCTGAGAGCAAGCTCCCACACTTAGCCACAGTGGGGAGCGGGGCCCGGCAAGTTCCATACTACTGGGCCACCACGTTGAAGTTAAACTTAGTGCCAGGAGGCAGGTCACGGATCACCAGGCAACACTGTAGGGGACGGGACATGAACAAGCTCCCCTCAGCGGCAGCAGCACCCAGAGAGTTGGTTTACCCAGTTGTCAACGTCTGCTTATTGACTGAGTGAGTACGAGAGTGACCCCTGCATCCCCCGGCACCCCACACCAAGTCCTGGGGCATTCCCCCCTACCCGTGGAGGGCTACGACACCTTGCTGCCCCACTTCATCACCCCGGGTACTCCCAACGGCAGCGGCGGGTACTCCCAAATTACCGTACACCACGGGTGGCGTCACGAACAATATCAATTCCCCTGTAAATTGAGTTGTCACATGACCCCGGGTTCAGAGAACCTCGAGCCACAGCAAACTCAGATCCGAGCAGCTTGGCTGCTTCCACGGGGGCGGCACACCTCAAATTGCAGGCGTCACAAACAGGATACGAGCAGGACCCACTTACCTGGGTGACATGCGCCTTGAAAATCCAAACCGTGAGTCAAGAATCCTATTTCCTGCCATTTCCGCCATATTCCGCCATCTTTGGCGCCAAAACGCCGTCTTCTCGACCAAAAGCGCGCGAGGCAGAAGCCCTGCCCTTCGTCCTGAGAGTCTGCCTGGAACCAGAAGTTCCCAGAGGGCCACAGCACAGCAGTGAGTGGTGGGCGAAAACCGAGGGGGGCGTGACGGCATGTAGCAGCAGAAGAGAAGCAGGGATGCCAGGACTTTGCCATAATGTTCCTGGACCCCGCAGAGGAAAGATGGCGAGGTGCGCGAGACTAGTCACCGGAACGTGCTGCTCCCAGGACCATGACCTAGATCGAGCAAAAGACGGAGCAGCTTTACAGGAGGATGCGGGCGCAATTCCTCTTCATACTGGACCACTGGAGGGAAGAGATGAGGAGCCTGGCAGTGGCGGTGCGAGCCTGTGAGATCAAAGTCCCACGCGAGGAGCGGGTAAGCAGTAACCCAGTCCCAGTTAATTCCACTAATCTGGCCGATGCGGCTGTGGGATCCGGTCTGCCCCTGCTCAAAGCAAGCACTTTATCGCCGCCACCACCCTCCTTGGCGGACGCCGAGCTGCCTGTCCCAACCACGGCAGCAGAACCTTCAGCCTCAATCTTCGAAAAGCCACCTGCGGAGCTCCCGGCCCCATCACCCGACCAGGCCACAACAGCGGTTACCCCGACATCGGCCCGACCAGACCCGTCTGCATCACCGCGCCCGTACCTTGAAACAGAGCACCCGGACTCTGCACCCCCGGCTGCGGAGCAGTTGGTTCTTCTTCATAAAGTGGCGAGGGCGGAACCTGAGGAACTACCGGTTCTGCCACCGCACGTTATCCCAGCAGCTGTTGGGGCCGCAGAAGTACACCTACAACCCATGCCAGCAAGGGAGGTGAGGCCTGACGCTGACGCCCCCTACTGGGAATGACACCAGAATAAGTTACACCAGAAGATGACAACCCAAGATCAGTGACAACGGGACATTGCTGCCCATACTCAGAGGGAAAAGGAGCATCTGAAGAAAGACACCTTCCGCGTCAAAGGGCCGCGACACCAGAGCCATGTGAGGCGTTTTGACCCCAATAAAGCATGGGGGTTCCTGATGGAAGCAGGCCTTCAAGAGGAGGTGTTCGTCTCCCGGAGAGATGTAGAGGAGCATCTCCCGAGAGAGCACCCGGGCCACAACCTGGAACCATGAGAGGTGGTGACTTATACCCAGCATTGTGGAGAGCGGGGCTGGTACGCCCTGGATGTAAAGAGGCTCGCCATGGTTAATGAGCAGGTTCTACCAGCCTCCGCCGTTGATTATAAGCATCCAAGTGAGCGGAACCTTGCTATTTAAAGTTAGCAATGTTAATCTTCCTTTATTATTTTCCATAGTTTGTTATTTTTCTTGACTAATAGTAAATAGTGGTGTTTATAAAAAGAAAAAAATGCTGAATAATCATACCGGGTTTAATCAACAGAGAATGTCACCAGATTAAGAGAAAGTTTATATAATGTTTGCACTAGGTGCTTGGACTCCGGTTCTTATATATATATTTTAGTAGTAAAAATGGACCATGGCCACGGGACTGGTTGTGGCCAGCACGGACTTGTGTTGTTGTAAATAGTTGCACCTCCTGTGCCTACCAGAGTCGTCTTTTCAACACCCGGGACCTTAACCTGGTCACGGACCCACGGATAGGAATGCAGCGGGTCAGGTTGTTTGGGTGGCGGGTTGATGGGATCCGGGACGTTGGGACTGGACTGTTGCAGGAAGAGGCTGCAACAGAGTAGGTTGAGCCTCCGCTACTGACATAACCGGTAGCGTTCCATAGTTAAAAGGATGAACTCTGAAAGTTAAAGTAACGTTTAAGTAATGTGCCTCCCTAATGTGGGATGTAAACTGCAAATAAAATGTTATCCCTTTTTTTCCTTTCAGTTGCAAAAATAATCCTTTGGATGTCCTGTAGCTCGAGGACGAGCTATGTTTAACCAAGGGGGAATGTGACGCCCCTGGACTATCAGGTTGTCACAGGGTACTGCACAAACTGCCCTTCCGTGCAGTATTCCAAGTCCCTCATGGTTCTGGGTCCCTATCTGACAGTGTTGCTTGTAACAGCAAATCAAATCCTAGATATACTCTGCACCACACAGACCGGGCACACCACTGGACAGCTTGAGTGGAATAAAGTCGCCCACCTGGGGGATCAGGGAGGGGAGGTGAGGAGTGTAGGGAGTGTGTAGTCAGAGAGTGAGAGTGAGAGGAGGTCGGGCGCGGTGGCTCCTAAGAGAAGCTGGCAAGGTTGCAGACGGTGGTCTGAACCTAGAGGAGTCGGACCCCAGGGGATTGCCGCAAGGTTCCAGTAGAAGAAAGAAAAATCCAGCTTTCGGAGTAGTAGTAAAACTGATGCAATTTTATTAGAGGACGTAGAAATTAATGCGATGACAAAAATAGGGAGCCCATATGCGGCATACTTGTTTTCCATTGCCGCAAGGTGCCTGGATCTGTCGAGGAGGACAGCCGGCAGCCTAGCACCATCACCGGTCCGGGACCGAAGGCACAATGGGGTACACGGACCCTAGGTCACGGAGTAGCTTCAGGCAACCCGACAATTCACCTGAGGAGAACGGAGCCTTTATGATCTGTTCCCACCCGCTCCAGAATCGGGGCACTAGTGCAACGAGGGGGCTGGACTTTCCAATCCAAAACGGTCCCGAAAATCCCAAACGTGAGCCCTGAGAACAGGCTCCCACACTTAGCCACAGTGGGGAGCGGGGCCCGGCAAGTTCCATACTACTGGGCCACCACGTTGAAGTTAAACTTAATGCCAGGAGGTAGGTCACGGATCACCAGGCAACACTGTAGGGGACCCGGACGAGCTCTCGTCAGCGGCATTCAGAGAGTTGGTTTACCCGGTTGTCAGCGTCTGCTTATTGACTGAGTGAGTACGAGAGCAACCCCTGCATCCCACGGAATCTCACATCAAGTCCCTGGGCATTCCTTCTACCCATGGAGGGCTACGACACCTTGCTGCCTCACTTCATCACCCCGGGTACTCCCAACGGCAGCGGCGGTACTCCCAAATTACCGCACACCACGGGTTGCATCACGAACTATATCAATTAATCTGTAAATACCCCCTTTCAGTTGAGTTGCCGCACCACCCCGGGTCCGGAGACCCTCGAGCCTCACCGAACCCGGATCCTAGCAGCTCGGCTGCTTCCACGGGGGCGGCACACATGGACACTAATTGTTCACATATATAGACACTCGCTCTCTACATACATAGACACTCATTCTTCGCATACTGTAAGGGAGAAATTCTGGGTCTTGCACTGAGCAAGAGTGACCTATGGAGCCTTGTTCTCTGAAAGAGGATTTATAGGTTGGAGTATCGTTTCAGGGGGCTGAATACATATGCACGTCACAATTTTCATATTTGTATTTGTAAAATATTTAGAAAGCCGTGTATCATTTCCTCTACACTTCACAAACATTTTTGTTGGTGTATCACATCAAATTTGGAAAAGTTCACAGGGTGTGAATACTTTTGCAAGGCACTAAATTATAATTTTACACATAAAACTAAACTAACAGAAGCCTATAATGGGGTCCAGAGCCGGCGGTGACATTTATCGGGGATGTTTACAGCCCTTGGGAACCTTAAGCGCTTATCACAACATCACGATGAAATCAGACCACAGAATATGAGGAAAGTGCTTTTAAATTGAAAGATGCAATAAAAAGTCTCATAAACTAATAAAGCTTCCTGTTAATTTTATGTCTGATACAACCTTGCAATCAATCAGGAGGAACATCCACCATCCCTGTGATATAATGCATCTGAGTAGGTGGAACTTTGCACCAAAACCCACAAGAAGCTTTCTTCAGCCATTACAGGTAGCGGTGTCATTGCGGAGTTTCATTCCTAATCCAATTTATCATATTGCTTATAGAGGTAAGTAGGGACGACACTCTTGTTTATGGAGAAAACCCGGACAGCTCATACATCAATCCTTTCATTACATCAAAGCAGGACTGAGCTATATCCTACTATACGGACAAACCCACAATTCAATGGACACAAAAAACCTTAAAAAAAACTTAAAAAAATCATCTCTAACCTTAATGGAACAGTAAACAAAAAAATAGGCACAGTCCTGGAATGATAATCTTCTGCTGATAAAACACTGATTTTAGTGAAACAGTAACACAAAGTCTAGCAAGTGCCACGTCACTGGAATCAGGCTCTCAGCTTCTACATTATGTTGCACTCAGATTACATAGGAAAACTTGCTGAAAAATCCACTTTAAATTCTGAGCTATATCCTACTATATAGATATACCCACAATTTAATGGACACAAAAAACTTTAAAAAATACTTAAAAAATCTCATCTCTAACCTTAATGGAACAGTAAAATAAAAAAATAAGCACAAAGAAACAAAATATCCCCAGTTAAAGAAAAATATGTCAGCAGGTTTTTGCTATGTAATTGTGCCGCCCCTGTGCCAGCAGACGGGCTGCTCGGATCCGGATCCGCAGTGGCTTGAGAAGCGTCCGGACCCGGGGGTCGTGCGGCCACTCAAATGAAGGGGGTATTTACAGGGGATTGTATATTTAGAGTTCGTGACGCCGCCCGTGGTATGTGGTAATTAGGAGTACCACCGCTGCAGTTGGGATTACCCAGGGGTGATGGAATGGAGCAGCCAGGTGTTAGAACCCTCCACGCGTAGGGGGAATGCCCCGGGACTCGGTGATGGAGGTTGGGGAGTGCCGTGGGGAGCGAAGAGGGACACTTTCGTACTCACACACCGACAACTAGATAAACAAAAGTTCTGGATACCGTTGCTGCTGAGGGGAGCTAGTTCGGGTCCCGTCCCCGATGGTGTTGCCTAGTGATCTGTGACCTTCCTCCTGGCACTTAGTTCACTTCTTAGTTGGCCCCGGTAGCATAAAACTAGTCGGGTCCCGCTCCCCACTATGGCTAAATGTGGGAGCTTGCTCTCAGGGTTCACGCTTGGGATTTCCTGGACCGATTTAGTGGAAAGTCCTATCCCCCTCGTTGCGCTAGTACCCCGATTTTGGAGCAGATGGAGAGCAGATCTTGAAGGCTCTGTTCTCGTCGGGTAAATTGTCAGGACGCCTGAAGCTACTCCCTGACCTAGGGTCCACGTACCCTGTCATACCATGGTCCCAGCCCGGTGATGGTACAAGGTCGCCGGCTGTCCTCCTCGGCAGTTCCGTGCCCCTTGTCATGATCCCCTGCGACCGGGGGTCCAGCTCCTCTAGGCCCAGACCAACGTCTGCCACCTAGTTACTTCCAAGGAGCCCGGCTCCTGACCTCCTCTCTCCTTCACTCCTCACACTTCCCTCTTCAACTCACAACTCAACTGAACTGAACTGCTCCTGACACTCCTGACCTCCCCTTAACCAACCCCCCAAGTGGGCGACCCTATTCCACTCAGACCGTCCACTGGTGTGTCTGGTGGGTGTGGTGCAGAGTGTTCCTAGGACTTTAATTGGCTGATATAGGCAACACCATGTAGTTGGGGACCCACAACCAAGGAGGAGGTGGATATTTTACAGAAGGGCAATTGTACAATACCCTGTGACGACCTGATAATCCAGGGCATCACATAATATGTCAGCAGCATGATGTTGGGGCTGAAACCCTGATTCCAGTGATATGTCACTTGCTAGTCTGGTTGCTGTCATTTTGGTACACTCTGTTTTCTCTGCTACAGATCTAGCAAAGCTCAGAATGCTGAGCCGTGTATAACTCCGCCTACACCACTGATATAGTGACAGGAAGCTCTTAATCAGTGCTGGGAGCATTACCGGATTAATAGGCAAGAGACACCAAGTCCTGTAGTGATAATCTCCTGCTGATAAAACACTGATTTTATTGAAACAGCACCACAAAGCTGGTGTCAAAGTAAGTGACACATCGCTGGAATCAGGGTTTCAGCTCCTACATTATGCTGCTCTCAGATTACATAGCAAAAACCTGAAGACAAATGCACTTTAAATTCTTTTCTTTCTAGTCTCATTTAGTGTCATCTTACAAAGAAAACTTTCTAAAAAAAAAAAAAAAAGGAGACATAAAAATAGGTAAAAATTAGAGCTGAAGAAAAAGATTCACAATGTCCTGGTCTGACATCAAAGGGAGCCGTACCAGGGCAATCTTCACTTCTGAGGCCGATATCATTGATCAGGCATTTTTGGCACTTATTAAGTCCTGTGATGTCATGATGTAATGTGACATCACACACCATGGCCTTATATAGTTGTGGAGCCTAGTAAATGCCAGAGCACTATAAAGTGTGCTTCTTCTGTGCTCCCTGGGTCAAGCGCATCAAAGGTAGGCGGTACCAGTGCAGTCTTCTCTTCTGAGGCCGAAATCCTTGGCCAGGCATCCTTGGCACTTATTAGACCCATGACATCATGATGTCACTATACCTCATGTGATGTCACATACCATGACCTAGTCATGGGGCCTAGTAAATGCCAGATGCTCCATAAAGTGCACTTCATCCATGGTCCCTGGGTCCAGCGCATCAAAGGGAGCCGCACCAGTGCAGTCTTCACTTCTGAGACCGATATCATTGGCCAGGCATCCTTGGCACTTATTAAGTCCCGTGACATAATGATGCTACGTGAAATCACACACCAAGACCTTATACAGTTAGGTCCAGAAATATTTGGACAGTGACAATTTTCGCGAGTTGGGCTCTGCATGCCACCACATTGGATTTGAAATGAAACCTCTACAACAGAATTCAAGTGCAGATTGTAACGTTTAATTTGAAGGTTTGAACAAAAATATCTGATAGAAATTGTAGGAATTGTCACATTTCTTTACAAACACTCCACATTTTAGGAGGTCAAAAGTAATTGGACAAATAAACCAAACCCAAACAAAATATTTTTATTTCCAATATTTTGTTGCGAATCCTTTGGAGGCAATCACTGCCTTAAGTCTGGAACCCATGGACATCACCAAACGCTGGGTTTCCTCCTTCTTAATGCTTTGCCAGGCCTTTACAGCCGCAGCCTTCAGGTCTTGCTTGTTTGTGGGTCTTTCCGTCTTAAGTCTGGATTTGAGCAAGTGAAATGCATGCTCAATTGGGTTAAGATCTGGTGATTGACTTGGCCATTGCAGAAGGTTCTACTTTTTTGCACTCATGAACTCCTGGGTAGCTTTGGCTGTATGCTTGGGGTCATTGTCCATCTGTACTATGAAGCGCCGTCCGATCAACTTTGCGGCATTTGGCTGAATCTGGGCTGAAAGTATATCCCGGTACACTTCAGAATTCATCCGGCTACTCTTGTCTGCTGTTATGTCATCAATAAACACAAGTGACCCAGTGCCATTGAAAGCCATGCATGCCCATGCCATCACGTTGCCTCCACCATGTTTTACAGAGGATGTGGTGTGCCTTGGATCATGTGCCGTTCCCTTTCTTCTCCAAACTTTTTTCTTCCCATCATTCTGGTACAGGTTGATCTTTGTCTCATCTGTCCATAGAATACTTTTCCAGAACTGAGCTGGCTTCATGAGGTGTTTTTCAGCAAATTTAACTCTGGCCTGTCTATTTTTGGAATTGATGAATGGTTTGCATCTAGATGTGAACCCTTTGTATTTACTTTCATGGAGTCTTCTCTTTACTGTTGACTTAGAGACAGATACACCTACTTCACTGAGAGTGTTCTGGACTTCAGTTGATGTTATGAACGGGTTCTTCTTCACCAAAGAAAGTATGCGGCGATCATCCACCACTGTTGTCATCCGTGGACGCCCAGGCCTTTTTGAGTTCCCAAGCTCACCAGTCAATTCCTTTTTTCTCAGAATGTACCCGACTGTTGATTTTGCTACTCCAAGCATGTCTGCTATCTCTCTGATGGATTTTTTCTTTTTTTTCAGCCTCAGGATGTTCTGCTTCACCTCAATTGAGAGTTCCTTAGACCGCATGTTGTCTGGTCACAGCAACAGCTTCCAAATGCAAAACCACACACCTGTAATCAACCCCAGACCTTTTAACTACTTCATTGATTACAGGTTAACGAGGGAGACGCCTTCAGAGTTAATTGCAGCCCTAAGAGTCCCTTGTCCAATTACTTTTGGTCCCTTGAAAAAGAGGAGGCTATGCATTACAGGGCTATGATTCCTAAACCCTTTCTCCGATTTGGATGTGAAAACTCTCATATTGCAGCTGGGAGTGTGCACTTTCAGCCCATATTATATATATAATTGTATTTCTGAACATGTTTTTGTAAACAGCTAAAATAACAAAACTTGTGTCACTGTCCAAATATTTCTGGACCTAACTGTATAGTCGTGGAGCCTAATAAGTGCCAGATGCACCATAAATTGTGCTTCATCTATGGTCCCTGGGTCCAGCGCATCAAAGGGAACAGTATCAGTGCAGTCTTCACTTCTGAGCATCCTTGGCACTTATTAAATCCTGTGATGTCATGATGTCATGTGACATCACACACCATGTCCTTATATAGTCATGGGGCCTAGTAAGTGCCAAACGCTCCATAAAGTATGCGTCATCTATGCTCCCTGGGTCCAGCGCATCAAAGGGAACCGTACCAGTGCAGTCTTCACTTCTAAGGCTGATAGAATTGGCAAGGCATCCTTGCCACTTATTAAGTCCTATGACATCATGATGTGATGTGACATCACACACCATGTCCTTATATAGTTATGGGGCCTAGTAAGTGCCAAACGCTCCATAAAGTATGCTTCATCTATGCTCCCTGGGTCCAGCGCATCAAAGGGAACCGTACCAGTGCAGTCTTCACTTCTGAGGCTGATAGCATTGGCCAGGCATCCTTGCCACTTATTAAGTCCTATGACATCATGATGTCACGTGACATCACACACCGTGGCCTTATATAGTCATGGAGACTAGTAAGTTCTAGACAACCCATAAGGTGTGCCTCATCTATGCTCCTTGGGTCCAGTGCTGGGTCTCCATCGCTGATCCTGGAGTACAGCGACATCCAAAAAGTGAACTTGGTGGCTCTTCCTGTTCAGTTATTGGCTGCACCCCTGTAGACAATGCAGTTGAAAACAAACACTGGGAGCAATGGACCTGGGGAGGAGGAGTAGAGCACAATTTTTTATTATTTTTTTATTAAATAAATAAACCGAAGGAATACAGGTTTTATGAAAACATAAGGGGGTGCAGAGGTTACTAGTCTGGAGCCCGAGAAAGACCATATTCCTTTTTGATTTTTTTTTTTTCCGCCATCTCAGAGCTGCTACAAGTAAAGGCGCACGTTGAAATAAATTCAATAAATGGAACTGATGAAATTGTATTAAAATTGCAGAGATTTCTAATGCACTTCCATCACGGTGACACCGTCACCCGCGTGCTCCGAGCCTGGGAGAGGGCAGCCCATCTCCGAATGAGCTCATTTATTGGTAATGCAGGTAGACACGCAAGAGATAAATAAACATCATCATTTGCCACTGTCTATGTCAACTTAATGCCAAAGATTTATACCTTGAGCGGAGCGGCGCTCTCCCCGACACATTTTAATTTAATTAAATTTCTGTCGGATTGATGTTTTATCAATCAATAATGTTAATGTTTTTGCAATTTAGAGATTAAAACACGCACATAAGAAATGTAGAAGTGTAATCAGGGCCACCGGACGATCCTGGACATCGCTTGGCCCAAATGAGGGTCTGATTGGTGTTCTAGCAGCAGCGGCCACCGGCGAGGAGCGGCGAATTTCACAGATCACTATCAACGAAGCATCTAATTTTCTCATAGTGAATATTAATAATCGGATTTGGCATATTCAGGAGCGTCAAACCTACTCTGTCTACACAGCCTGCTAATGAGCGCTAGAGGTGTGCCTATCAAACAGGGCGACTCCAGGGCCATAGACCAATAACTATTATGGCAAATTCAATCTTGTGTCTCTTGTCCCACCACACTTTTTTTGTTCACACATTGCATACATAATAACATTTGGATATTGGGTCCCCATCAGATAACAGGAATGTTGGGAGCTCTGATATCTGGGAACCCCACCAATCTGGAGAATGAAGAAGTTTCAGCAATGGGCCATCTTCAATTTCCTGGTTCCGATTCAGTTTCCTGGTTCCGAGGACCCCCACCGATGTGGATAATGAAAGGATTCAGCACCAGTTTAGTCTTGTGCCTCTTTCTAATGCGTCATGATCTCTGGACCCCATCGACTTGGAGAAAGAAGGGGATTAGTGCTGTATCAGTGCTGTGCCCACTTCTAATGGAAGGACATTCAGTGCCGGTTTAGTGCTGTGCCCCGTTCTACTGCTTCCTGATCTCTGGGACCTCATCAACCTGGCGAAAACAGAGAATTCAGTGCTTGTTCCATGTTGTGCCCCCTTCTAATGATTTTCTGATGTCTGTGATCTCCACTGACCTAGAGAAGGAAGGAGATTCAGTGCTGTTCCCACTTGTAATGGAAAGAGATTCAGTGCCGGTTTAGTGCTGTGCCCCCTTCTGCTATTTGATTAATGGGATCCGACCAACCTGGAGAAAGAAGGGGATTGAGTGCTGTACCAGTGCTGTGCCCCCTTCTAATGGAAGGAGATTCGGTGCCAGTTGGTGATGTGACCTCTTCCACTGCTTACTGATCTATGGGATAGGACCCCATCAACCTGGATAAAGAAGTGGATTCCATGCTTATTCCATGTTGTGCCCTCTCCTTATGCTTTTCTGATCTCTGGGACCCCCACCAACCTGAAGAAGGAAGGGGATTCATTGCTTCTTTAGTGTTGTGCCCACTTCTACTGCTTGTGATCTCTGAGATCCCACCAACCTGGAGAAAGAGGATTCAGTGCTGTGCCCACTTCTTATGGAAGGAGATTCATTGCCAGTTTAGTGCTGTGCCCCCTTATACTGCTTACTGATCTTTTGAACCCCACAAACCTGGAGGAGAAAGAAGGGGATTCAGTGCTGTACCAGTGCTTTGCTCACTTCTAATTGAAGGAGATTCAGTGACTGTTTAGTGCTGTGCCCCTTTCTACTGCTTTTTGATCTCTGGGACCTCATTGACCTGGAGAAAGAAGGGGATTCAGTGCTTGTTCAGTGTTGAGTCCCCTTGTACTGTGCACAGCTTTCTAGGACTCCACCAACCTAGAGAAAGAAGGGGATTCATTGCAGTACCAATGCTGTGCCCACCTCTAATGAAAGGAGAGTCAGTGCCGGTTTAGTGCTGTCCTCCCCTTCTACTGCATAATGAACCCTGGGACCTCCACCGACCTGGAGAAGGAAAGTTATCTGTAGACTGTGGTGCTATATTAATAATAAATAATAATAGTTCATTACTGGTTTTGTGCTGTGACCCCTTGTAATGCTTTCTGATCCATAGGACCTTCAATAACCTGGAGAATGAAAGAGTTTTTAGCACAGGTTTAGTGCTGTGCCCCCTTCTCATCTGTCTTGACTTTCGGTACCTTTACGAACCTGGAAAAGGAAGGGTATTCAGTGCTGGTTTAGTACTGTGCCCCCTTCTAATGCTTCCCGATATCTTGGACCCTCACTAACCCTAAGATGATTCAACACCAGTTTAGTGCTGCTTTCCAATTTTTTGCAATGCGTTACTTCTGGCCACTCCGAGATGCATTGATAGTCATGCTATTGAAGTCTTGAATCCCCTCCATTGTCAGGACTGGTGGAGGTAAGGTTCAAGGTTGGAGGTAAGGCCTGAAAAGTCATGCTATTGAAGTCTTGAATCCCCTCAACTCTCAGGATTGGTAGATTTAAGGTTCAAGGTTGGAGGTAAGGCCTGAAAAGTCATGCTATTGAAGTCTTGAATCCCCTCCATTCTGAGGACCGCTGGAGGTAAGGTTCAAGGTTGGAGGTAAGGCCTGAAAAGTCATGGAATTGAAGTCTTTGAATTCCTTCTATTCTCAGGACCGGTGGAGGTAAGATTCAAGGTTGGGGGTAAGACCTGAAAAGTCATGCTATTGAAGTCTTGAATCCCCTCAATTCTCAGGGTTGGTAGATTTAAGGTTCAAGGTTGGTGGTAAGGCCTCAAAAGTCATGCTATTGAAGTCTTGTATCCCCTCCATTCTCAGGTTCAAGGTTGGAGGTAAGACCTGAATGAAGTTATGACAATGCCGGTCGTCCGGGTTTTTACCTGTCCTTCCTTACATAGTAAGACATGTAGCATCTTCTCTACCTTATCCCTCTGCGTATCAGTCTTGACCGTAGCTCTAGAATCATGAACCATGAAGTAGAAAAAAATGGACGACACATGGATGGTAAAGTCAGGGATGAACAAAGGACCAACACATGGATAAAAAATGGACAAAGATGTGTGAATAAGGCTTAGAATTAAATAGGATTATTATTAATATGTAATGCCTTATCAGAGAACAATAGATAAGATAGATTTCCCTCTTTCAAATGCACCTACAGATTTTCTCCAAGGTTTCCGAGAAGCAACCTTATGTCAAATTTTCGACAGTATCCTCAGTTGTATAAAATCGTAGGTTTGTGCATAGGTTTACGAGTTTACGGACGTATGGAGCTGTTCTAAATAAATGGAGATGGTTATTTTCAGCCTCCCCGTGTCTGATGCACCTGCGTTCTACATTCTTCCACCTACCGGCATTTTCTTCTATTGAGCCAATTAAAAAATAAGCTTCAGGCAGCAATTTGGAGAGTGTGTAATTTGTCTTGTGAAGTGTATGGCGGTGTCATGTGCTCTGGATGTCAGTGTAAGATTCTTCGCTCTTGTCATCTCCTTACTCCGACCCTGGCACTGTTCTCCTTATGTAGTGCAGTTACGGGGACCGGGTGTTATTAACAATGCGTTATCCAGAAGAAGAAGTGACCAGTAGATAACGCTGTCTAAATATATATTATCCTGGCATTCAGATCACGGCCTATTGGTTGTAAGATCGCTTTTTATTAGGGGTTAATAGACCATTACTTAGAAAGATCTACATAATGGTAGTGGGTATAAGTATTTGTACACACCACATGGACAAACGTATTGGATCACGGCTTAAGCATTGAATTCAGGTTTTACCTTCAGTCCCATTGCCCCCAGTATACAACATCTGGCCCCTAGCCCCTGGCGCTTAACATTCAGCCCTTTGCCCTTGGTGTATAATATCTAGCCCTATAACCCTGGACCCCGCCATGTTGTCTGTTATTACTAACATGTGACAGAATGGCTGGATGTAAGGAGCTCATTGATAGCAGCGCAGTCCTGTAATAGGAGCTACCACTGTAATAAGTCCATTCATGACATATCATCCTCCTGAATCTTCTCCCATCAACCTTTAAGAGATATTATTGAGAGGTGGAAAGTATGACAACTCAGCATCAATCTGTCCACTTGTGCGAGGGTGAACTGTTCTTAATTATGATAGATGTTATTCCTGGGTATGAAATTATTAAATAGGGATGCCTATAATGGCCTTCAGTCTAGGTTCCCTGCGCTGTCCTTTATCTCAGAGGTACGCTTGAAGGTAGCGAGGTCTGAGCCCCCAGCGTGACCCTGACTTCTGTCCACGCACTGTCCTTATTCCCCATCTCCCCTACCCTTGGTGGGGTCAGGACACACTATACCAAACCTCACAAAATGACATGGACAGGGGAAAACCCAAAACTCGCACAAAAGCACTCAAAAACAAAGGAGAGACTATATGTGTACGGTAGAGTACAGAATAAGGAAGGAAGTAATCGCACAATGGGGAAACTTCCACACTACACTAACTGCAAACTACTGATCACCAAGAATAGGTTCGCCACAAAGACCGGAATCGCAGGAGCATAATCTGATACTGTTATCAGCAACAACAAACAGACTCCCAAACCTTAAGTAGCGAGGAGACAGCTGAATAGGAATTAGAAACCTGAGTCTCAAGGAGCTACACACCACTCCACAGGATTTAATTTCTGCAGGAATGGAAAGCAGTGTAAAAGATTTAGCAGATGCACGGCTGAGGCTGAGCAACTAGGACAGATCAGGTTGCGTGTTGGACTCTGCAATGTGAACAGAGTCCGCAGCTGCCGCAGCAACCTGCGAGTGTGGACCTAAACATTGCATGACAGATTTATTGTTCCTCTGTTCGGTAAATCAAGAGACATTAGCCAGTGTTTCATGTGAGACTGTCCGGAGCACTTTTGTCTGCTAATTTGTGGAATGTCTATTGATTGTGGGCTGCCTTTGCCCCCTTAAACTTCATCATTCAAAGGACAATTATAAAGTCGGATTGAACTAGTGACCAATGAGGGAACAAAGATCTCCCACAATCCTGTAGGACACAATCTCTGAAATAGGAACTGAGGAATATAAAAAGGACCTTGCTCCTGTTACCATGTGCTATTATAAAGGACTTCAGCCTAGGGACTACCGTGCTATCCTATGTGAGAAAACCCAAATTTAAAGTTACCTGCAGGTAATCTTCACCTATATATACTTAACCCCCTTAAACTCCATGGTGTTATTTGTTGAATCCTCCTTTGCCTTAAACCTAGAACGAGCAAAGGATCTCCTAGTCCTCTGACAGACTGATCTGATATAATAGCTCCAACGGTGAGAGGTTCATTTTTAGTTTTCCTTTGTTTTAGTTGTATTCTTAGATTTAGCGCTAATCTTCCACTTTCAAGGGATAAAAAAAATGCCTGAAATTCTGTTTGAGACTCAATGAATCGGGGCAGGAAAAATTGGCTGCTCAGTGTCAGAATAATCTGCTTGATACGCCGACCTTTGATGTCTCTGCTTGTATCAATAAGCGACTTTTCAAGGTTAGTTTAGACGTTGCCACTATAGAGTCAAGGTGACCCCCTCGTTTCTT
Source organism: Anomaloglossus baeobatrachus (assembly GCF_048569485.1). Classification (NCBI taxonomy): domain Eukaryota; kingdom Metazoa; phylum Chordata; class Amphibia; order Anura; family Aromobatidae; genus Anomaloglossus; species Anomaloglossus baeobatrachus. The sequence continues at coordinate 174,015,487 of NC_134362.1, forward strand.
CCAGATTTCTAGTTTTTATCATCAGCAGCCTGGTAAACCTCCTCCTACATACCTCAAGGCAAGGGAAATTCATAATAGTAAGAGTATTCTTGTCTTTTCTCAGCTTTGAAAGCTTCGACCATTGCAAGTCTAGCGAGATCTTCTGGTCTTATTGGTGCTACATTTCCCTCTGGAATAACATCCAGCAACATTAACACAGAGAAACATTTCCATGCGGTAACCGTATCTTTGGTATGTCTAAAGGCCGCTTTACACGCTGCGATCTCACTAGCGAGATCGTTAGCGTGCCTACCCTCACCCGTCGGTTGTGCGTCACGGGCAAATCGCTGCCCATGGCGCACAACATCGCTCTGACCCATCACACATACTTACCTGCCTAGCGACGTCGCTGTGACCGGCGAACCACCTCCTTTCTAAGGGGGCGGTTCGTGCGGTGTTACAGCAACGTCACTAAACGGCCACCCAATAGAAGCAGAGGGGGCGGAGATGAGCAGGATGAACATCCCGACCACCTCCTTCCTTCCTCATTGTGGGCGGCCACAGGTACGGTGAGGTTCCTCGTTCCTGCCGTGTCACATATAGCGATATGTGCTGCCGCAGGAACAACGAACAACATCGTACCTGTAGCAGCAACGATATTTGGGAACTGGACAGCGTGTCAACGAACAACGATAAGGTGAGTATTTTTGCTCGTTAGCGGTCACTCGTACGTGTCACACACAACGTCGCTAACGAGAACAGATGTGCGTCATGAATTCCGTGACCCCAACGACATCTCATTAGCGATGTTGGTTGCGTGTAAAGCGGCCTTAAGACGGCAATTAGTGCAAATAGTGTACAGCAGTGTTTCCCAAACTCCAGTCCTCATGGCCCCCAACAAGTCATGTTTTCAGGATTTCCTTACTATTGAACAGGTGATGGAATCATTATCAATGCATCACCTGTGCTATATAATCAAATCCTGAAAATATGACCTGTTGGGGGTCGTGAGGACTGGAGTTTGGGAACCACTGGTGTAGAGCAACGCTAGACCGAGGCACGCCACGAAAAATCAGGGAGAACATCACCATAGAAAAGTATCTTTCGGTTGGCTTCAAACCCAAGACTCATATTGACTAAGGTGATGCCAGGGGTTTTTGATGAGACTTTTGAAGCAGATCTATTCCAAAATACCACTCAAAAAACACTTTATCGCATGTGAACACTGAGTATTTTTAGAAGCTTTTGGAGCAGAAACAGGCTACGTAGACACAATGACTTTTAAAAGCTGGCGAACACGACAAGTTTTTCAAGCAGTAGACACTTCAGGAAAGTTTGGATAGTTTTTTCATAAAGGATCTATTGTGTCTTTTTTTTTCAGTCTTTTCATGAGCATTTTTCCTATAATTTTGACCTCTGTCAGTTTTTGGAAGGTTTTTCGATGATTTTGTGGTCTTTTTTTACTGTAATTTTTCACTCCATTGAATAAAGCAGAAATTGTGAGTGTTTTTTTATGCAAAAACTGTGTCAAAATGTTCAGAAAAAAACCCCATCTGGTTATCCTTTGAGCTTTTGATTTCTCCCATTGACTTGTATTGTAATGTACCGAGCGTCTTCCGAGTAGAAAACACCAGAAGAGTGGACATGTTACTTAATTTAACCGCTTGGCATTTTTGGAAACCAGAAGTGGTTAAGAGACATTCAAAAGCTTAACGATATGTACAGTGAGTCATTTTTACATACAATTGCATTTTATGATAGGTTTTTCCAGTGGGTTCCATGCCAGAATCTGCCTGAAAAGAACATTGTTTGCACATAGCCATGAGGTGAAATTCTCCAAATCTTCCTCAAAAGCACAAAACTCTGAGTTTCTGCACAGTTTCTGCTCCAAAAACTCTAGCAAAAGACTCCATTTGCCTATAGCCTTAAAAACAATTGGCAAAAACCTTCTTTTTATACGAAGTCCACAATGCAGTTTTTTTTTATTCTTGATGAGATTTTTTAAAAAGTTGTAAAACAACAGTGCATGTTACGTTTTTGAAGAGGATACTGTTTCATTCCACGGTCTCCTCAAATGTCTCCCCAAAAAAATCTTCCAAACTTCTACAAAACTGCTTCAAAACAAAGAAAAACTCTTCCAAAAACTCTCCCAAATGAGGACATTTCCTTAAGTGGTTTTCCCTTAAAAAATGGTAATTTTTGACCACTTAGAACCTCTGAAGGTATCCTGACATTGAAGCTCCTTGTGGTCATTGAACAGTGCAAATGTAACATTACGTAGCTGTCATCTTAATGAATGGGTGATCATGTAACAAATACCATGGGGCTAGCAGAAACAAACAAGGATCCATGAAAAGGTCTAGGTTAAAAATGACCTAGTATTTGAGGTTCTCAATGATGTCAGCCTGAACTTGGTCTCTATCCAAATTTTTTCCTGCAGTCCAGACAGATTACTGGATGGATGAGAGGTGACCACATTGGCCATTTGCATTCCACCAAGATTGGAAGATGTTCTTTGCAGAAGCTCTCGGATATGGCTTTTAATTGGGCTATGTGGCTTACCTCCTGGCAATCCCATCTTCATATGTGCCAAATGAGTATTTCAAGTTTGGGGGTTTTATTCAATACAAGATGGCATTTTATTTCCTGCCACGTCATGGTGAGTGGGGAGAGTGCAGGGGACAGGGGCTCCTAGACTGGCCCTCAGGCTATGGATCCCTAGCAATACGTTATCTCAGAGGTACCTCTGAAGGTAAAGATATCTGAGCCACCACCATGGCCCTGCTCCTGACCAGACCTGATCTTATACCCCTCCCCCAACCCTAGGGGAGGGCCAGGTCAGGAGTGTGATAAAACCAACAGAGATAGACAAAAAAAGGAAACCAAAACTCTATCTAACTGCACGCCCACACAAAGGTATAGGACAATAAGGAAAATATGACCAGTGAAGAAACAAGACAACGGGTTTCTCCACAACAACACCAAGTGCAAAGCAACACAATCCCCAGATTCTGAGACACAACGGCACACAGACCAACACAGCTAGACTATAGTCACAAAGGGAACACAGTTTCCACTATTTTAAAAAGGTGGGGAGTAACTGTGATAAGTTTTCAACAACAGTATGTAGACATGTAGTCAGTGTTAGATATTTGATCTTTGGGTTCCCTCTGTAGTCAGTGTTCGGTACTCGGTCTTCGGGCTCCTACTGTAGTCAGTGTTTGGTATTCGTGTTCCTTCTATAGTTGGTGTTCGGTCTTTGTGTTCCTTCTGTAGTCGGTGTTTGGTATTCGATCTTCGGGTTCCCTATGTATTCAGTGCTCACTATTCGGTCTTCGGGTTCCCTCTATAGTCGGTGTTCGGTATTTGGTCTATGAGTTCCCTCTGTAGCTGGTGTTCGGTATTCATTTTTTGGGTTCCTTCTGTAGTCAGTGTTCGATATTTGATCTTTGGGTTCCTATTGTAGTGGGTATTCGGTCTTCAGGTTCCCTCCATAGTCGATGTTCGGTATTTGAGCTCCCTCTGTAATCAGTGTTCAGTATTAATTTTTTGGGTTCCTTCTGTAGTCAGTGTTCAATATTTGGTCTTTGGGTTCCTTCTGTAGTCGGTATTTGGTCTTCGGGTTCTCTCTGCAGTTGGTGTTCAGTATTCGGTCTTCGAATTCCCTCTATAGTGGGTGTTTGGTATTTAGTCTTCAGGTTTCTTTTGTAGTTGGTGTTCGATATCCAGTCTTTGTGTTCCTTCTGTAGTCGGTGTTCGTATCCGGTCTTTGTGTTCCTTCTGTAGTTGGTGTTCGGTATTCGGGTTCCCTCTGTAGTGGGTATTCGATCTTCGGGTTCCTTCTATAGTCGGTGTTCAGTATTTGGTCTTCGGGTTGCTTCTGTAGTCAGTGTTCGGTATTCTGTCTTCGAGTTCTCTATGTAGTCGGTATTCAGTCTTTGGATTCCCTCTGTAATGGGTGTCTGGTATTCGGTCTTCGGGTTGCTTCTGTAGTCAGTGTTCGGTATTCTGTCTTCGAGTTCTCTATGTAGTCGGTATTCGGTCTTTGGGTTCCTTCTGTAGTCAGTGGCTGTAAGCTGCTCAGCTGCTCATATGACCTCTCCCTTCTGACTCTTGGCTCCAATTCCTTCCCTTATTGGCCATCCAGAGCTTTTATAACTAACAAAATCGCCCAACTACCACCTAAGGCCTGCGCCACACATCCGTGCCTCCGGCACGTGTTTGTCATTTTTTACACGTACCGGCGGCACGGAGACACTTTAACCAATGCTACCCTATTGTAGCAGGCACACACACGTAAAACCACACGGAACGTGTGTCCGTGTGCGTTTGTACGTGTGTGCGTTTTTGAAAGCGCTGACATGTCCGTTTTTTCACCGGCAGCACGGGTGTCACACGGCCCGCACCCGCACCACACGGGTGTAGTGTGGATGCGGTCCCGTGTGACACGCGCCGGAGAAAACACACATGTCATTGAAAAAAAAAACAAAACATTAACTCACCTTCTCCAGCCCTCCTGTCTCTGCCGCTGCTGCCTCTTGCTGCCGACCGCCGCTCATTAATCTCATAGAATATTCACTTCACTGCCTGACAGCAGCAGCAGCGGGGAGACGGGAGGGCTGGAGCCCGAGGATCAGCACCACGGACAGCAGCGCGGGCAGCAGGAAGGACCAGGTGAGTATAATAATTACCGGTTCTACGTGTGCTATCGCGGATAGCACACGTAGAACACACGTGTCACGCACGTACCAGAGACACGTACTTACCTGCACGCAACACGCAGGGAAAATACGTGTCTCTCGGCACGTGCGTGAATTTCACGTGAGTGTGGCAGAGGCCTTACCCAGCATCTCTTCTAAACTCTTCCCTCAAGAAAACACACACTTCACTCGTTAGTTCCTGTCTGTTCTTTCCAACCAGCAGATGGCAGTATTCACTTGCAGATGGAAATAGAAATGGTGGATAGAAGCGTCATTTGTTCACCACAACTTTACATATGGATAAAAAAAGTTCAGGGAGTTCAGTGAATATAAAAATGGATTAGAAAGAAAGGGAAGCAACTATGATACAAGTAGGATGACAGAAGAGTAAAACAAATTGGTCCAGCCATCTGAACGTAGCCGTATGGCTAATTCCAACAAATGGATCAAAAAATTATGACCCGAGAAAGAGGGGTCGTAGAGTAGGCTGAGTACTTACTCTACGACCTCTCTTTCTGTCCTAATTCTTCTTTTTTCTGCTCACAAGATTGATTCGGTTTAATTACTTTTGATGCCCAAAGGCAAATTTTTCAAAAATCATAATATTTTTTTTCCAAATCTTAGGTAAAAAAATCCTTTTCTTACCTATTATCCATGTTTATCCAGACTCTTCTTCATCTGGCCGGCAGATCCTACTCAGAAGACGTTCTTTATTCTCTCTCCTCCACATATTTACTGACCACAGACGCTTGGATGTTTTAACTATTTTTACGGGTCTTGAAGAATAGTCCTTCCCAGTACTAACATGAGGTTTTTTTTTCATATTCCATTTTTATTTTTGATAAAAGCCAGCAAAAATAGGGTTAAAGACAAAATCTATGGTTCAAAGCTGATTTTCAAAGTGGCCTTGTTTGGCCTGTTAATAACTAGATTGAAAATGTAATAAAAGAGAGAGGAATGTGAAGTTGTACGGCCACAGACATGTAGCGCAGGACGGAGAATATTCGTGTGATCTCAGTATTTGTCTGGAGGATTAATCACCCGTCACAGAACAAGAAGCGACTCCAGACTGTTTGGATTTAAAGGTAAGTGCTATCATATAAGAGTATCAGATGCTTAAAGGGGTTGTCCACTTTTGAAAAATAATTGTTAGAGTTTTCTGAAAAAAAAAGTATTGATATTAATTTCAGTGATCCCTTACTGCTCCATTATCAACTGATCCATTATCAACTGATATAGAGGTGTTATCAGTCACTGTACAGGAAGGGGAGGAGGTGAGCTGTGACATCACCTATTGTGAATGATGTATAGTGCATTATCTACTGTATATGGAGATGTTATCCTTCATTGTACAGGAGGAGGAGGTGGTGAGTTGTGAAATTTCCTCTTGTGAATGGTGGAATTTATGTTATCTGCTGTATATAGTGGTGTTATCAGTCATTGTACAAGAGGAAGAGGTGAGCTGTGACAGCACCTATTGTGAATAGTGGATCCGCTGTTATCCACTGTATATAAAGATGTTATTATTCATTGTACATGAGTAGGAAGGGAGCTGTGATATCACCTATTGTGAATGGTGGATCCTGTGTTATCTACTGTAAATATAGGTGTTATCAGTCATTGTACATGAGTAGGAGGGGAGCTGTGATATCACTTATTGTGAATGGCGGAGTCAGTATTATCTACTGAAGATGTTATAAGCCATTGTACAGGAGGAGGAGGAGGTGAGTTGTGACATCATCTATTTTGAATGGTGGATCCTGCATTATCTGCGATATATGGAGATATTATAAGTCATTGTACAGGAGGTGAGGAGGTGACCTGTGACATCACCTATTGTGAATGGTGGATCCTGTATTATCTACTATACTGTATATGAAGATGTTATCATTCATCGTACAGGAGGAGGAGGTGACCTATGAAATTTCCTGTTGTGAATGGTGGAACCTATGTTATCTACTGTATATAAAGGTATTATCAGTCATTGTACAGGAGGAGGAGGGGTGCTGTGACATCACCTATTTTGAATAGTGGATCTGGTGTTATCCACTGTATATAGAGGTGTTATTAGTCATTGTACATGAGGAGAAAGTGAGCTGTGATATCACCTATTGTGAATGGTGGAGCCAGTATTACCTACTGGAGATGTTATCAATCATTGTACGTGAGGAGGAGGTGAGCTGTGGCATTATCTATTCTGAATGGTGGATCCTGTATTATCTACTATATATGGAGATATTATCATTCATTGTACAGGAAGAGGAGGTGAGCTGTGACATCACCTATTGTGAATAGTAGATCTGCTGTTATGCACAGTATATAGAGGAGTTATCAGTCATTGTACAGGAAGAGGAGGTGAGCTGTGACATCACCTATTGTGAATAGTGGATCTGCTGTTATGCACTGTATATACTGTAGAGGTGTTATCAGTCATTGTATAGGAGGAGGAGGTGAGCTGTGATATCACCTATTGTGAATGGTGGATCCTGTGTTATCTACTGTAAATATAGGTGTTATCAGTCATTGTACAGGAGGAGGAGGGGAGCTTTGATATCACCTATTGTGAATGGCGGAGCCGGTATTATCTACTGAAGATGTTATAAGCCATTGTACAGGAGGAGGAGGAGGTGAGTTGTGACATCATCTATTGTGAATGGTGGATCCTGCATTATCTGTGATATATGGAGATATTATAAGTCATTGTACAGGAGGTGAGGAGGTGACCTGTGACATCACCTATTGTGAATGGTGGATTCTGTGTTATCTACTGTAAATAGGGGTGTTATCAGTCATTGTACAGGAGGAGGAGGTGAGCTGTGACATCACCTAGTGTGAATAGTGGATCCTGTGTTATCTACTGCATATAGAGGTGTTATCAGTCATTGTACAGGAGGAGGAGGGGAGCTGTGATATCACCTATTGTGAATGGTGGATTCTGTGTTATCTACTGTAAATAGGGGTGTTATCAGTCATTGTACAGGAGGAGGAGGTGAGCTGTGATATCACCTATTGTGAATGGTTGATCCTGTGTTATCTACTGTAAATAGAAGTGTTATCAGTCATTGTACAGGAGGAGGAGGTGAGCTGTGACATCACCTAATGTGAATAGTGGATCCTGTGTTATCTACTGTATATAGAGGTGTTATCAGTCATAGTACAGGAGGAGGAGGGGAGCTGTGATATCACATATTGTGAATGGTAAATTCTGTGTTATCTACTGTAAATAGAGGTGTTATCAGTTATTATACAGGAGGAGGAGGTGAGCTGTGACATCATCTATTGTGAATGGTAAATTCTGTGTTATCTACTGTAAATAGAGGTGTTATCAGGAGGAGATTGGTGTCTGCTGTGAATGGTGGAACCTGTATTATCTAACATATGTGGTAGTCAGGGACTGACATGGACAAAAAAGGGCTCCTTTGCCTGAACAGTATATGAGCCCTTTGCAGTCCAATAATTCATCACAATGCACAATTCCGCCTGCTTTGTAGGTGTAACCTGGCCCCTTAGCTCTTGAGCCCCTATGCAGCTGCACAGGTTGCGGCAATGATATGTCTGCCCCGGTTGACATGTTTTCGGTCATTGTAATCCTGTCTATGATGACAAGGAAAGTTGGAAAAATAAAAATCATTGAAAGTAGGCAATATCATAAGGCTCAAAGAAACAAACATGAATCTACAAATTGGTGTAGGTTTAAATAGACATTTTATTGCAGATCCTCATTAAAGTCAGGCCTAACTTAAAATTTTGCCCCCATTGAAACTTTCCCCTGCAGCCCAGACGGCTTGCCGGATGGAGGAGAGGTGAGCACTACATTGACTTGCTGCTTTAGATGAGCAAAAGGAGATATTTTTTTCTCCTAAGGGTCCTCTCTATTAGCCAGATTGGAAAACCAATACAAAGATCAGCCCTTGTTTTGGACATTGAGTGTAGAGTGGTGCAGGGTGTTAGTAGCGGGTGAGGGATTGACTCCAGATGCCCCTTTCTTCCCCGCAGTCTCATGTCCAGTCTGCTTAGGGGTCCCATCATGACTGGAGTAAAGCTTTGTACTCCCGGACCTTTAGCGGGAAAGTGTTCGGTTGGTTGACCACATTCACACGCCAGTTAAGGTTAACTCGGCAGATTGACCGTTATGGGGCGTCACACGTGTGTCACGGCTTGATGTGATCTCGGGCGGATCTGGGATCAGAAGGTCACAGTGTATTGTTGATCACAGATCCGCAGTGATCTAACAGGTAGTTGTAACCTCAGCTGCAGCCACTCCCTTCTGCTATAAATATCCTCTCCTCGCTCCTCCCAATGCCGGTTATAGTTCATATCTATGCTGTCCACTTTGAAAGAGCCAGTCTTTTGAGAAGCTGAGGGGTCGCTCCTGTAGCAGCTGAGTAGTTGCTGCTGAAGAAGTTATTGAGTGTTAATTGTGTCTTTCCCCACCTGTTTGTGTTACCTTCCTCATGTTGTCTTATTGCAGAGGCGAGACTAGCGTCTTGCTGCCATTCAGTAGTCAGGTTGGGTTCATGGCCAGTGAGGGCCTAGGCATGTAAAGGCACATGGGGGGAGGACCTATCTAGCTATGTTAGTTTGCACAGGGATTAGCCTTAGGGGGGTGTTGCACTGGACGATATATCGTGCGATCGCACCCGCCCCCATCGTTTGTGTGTGTGATGCACCTACCATCCTCCGGGTCAGGGGTCCCCTGGATGTGGGGCCCCTGAGTGACTGCCGGGTGCGAACCACCGTACCCGTTCCCGCTTGGGTTGCCTGGCCAAGTTCCTGATCTGGACTGGGGAAAAGGGGTGCTGCCCACTTCTTAGGGGCAGCATCAAGGCTAGGTTGCTTGGGTAGGAAAGCGGAAGGACATGGACCCATCGTTAAAAATGTTTGCAACGTTAAAAGTAATGTGCCTCCCGTAAGGGAAGAAAGAAAAACCCACATATTCTTGAAAATGTAAATATTTTATTATAAATGTACTTGTGTTATTATCTTTTGCAGTTTTACAACAAAAATAAACCGGTGATGGACGGGCAGCCCGCGGATGGGCTGCATTAAACCAAGGGGGAATGTGACGCCCTGGACTATCCAGGTCGTCCCAGGTAGACACACAACAACACTACACACCCCTTCCCAGTTAGGTAACATCAGTCAAACTTAAAAGCCTTGTCACCACCCTCCAGGTTTGATGTCCACACCAGAGGGGTGGGGCCAGGCGGTCGGCTCCACCCACCGAGGAGTTCACAGGCCTGGAGGCGGGAACCCAAGTAGTCTAGCTCAGGCTTTGGAAGAGTCAAGTTCGAGTGTAGAGCAGACAAGTGCACGGGCAGTCCTGTGTCCAGGCTGCCCAGAGACTACCAGGTGGCTGGGTCGTAGCCCAGTCACCACTGGCAAGGAGGCAGACGGTAGTGGCCACCTGCAGGAGACCGGGAAAATGACTTGTGGAACCGTAAGGGACCGGGACAGGGTAGTGGCCCGCCGGAACCGAACCGGGGAGCCAACTGGATACCGGAGCACCAGGCAGGGTACTCAGACCCCGAACTAGGCTAGAAGCCACCAACATAGTCAAATTAACTGATTGCGGTCTGGACCTCAGGGGTTCATTCCCACCTAAGTCCCGATTGAAGGCAACAGCTCAACCATTCCGGATAAGTACCACCGCCAAGGGCAAGAGATAAAAAGGGCCAGCGTCTGCGGGCAAACGGGCTCCTACGACAAATACACGTCGGGGAGCGGACTACCGATGTCTAGGCACAGGAGTCAAGATTCACACACAGAGGAGCAGGAGAAAGGCGGACACCACCAACCTAATCTGGGAAAAGCTGCAGCCGGCTGCGGGCCCCGTTCATCACTCCGTTTGGTTTACCAGTGACTCCAGTGTCTTGTGTCAGAGTGAGTACACCAGTGCCATCAGGCACCGCACCGCGCTGCGCCACAGCACTATACCCTGCACCAGGGCCCCGGCCCGCCGGACCCCGGGACCAACATCCCCTACCCATGGAGGGGTCAACACCTAGCTGCGCTACCTCACCGCTCCCGGGGGTCCCCACACCTTCACCGCAGCGGTGGTGTCTACAATCACCACAACCCGTGGGTGGCGTCACGAACTATCATTTCAAACCAAACACCCAAATCCCCGCGTGTAGCGCCAACTTCCTTGCAGAGCGACGTGACCCCCGGGTCCGTGAGAGGCTCGAGCCACCACCCGTAGTGCAAGCACGGATCCGAGCGGCTCGGCGGTCACAGCCGAGCCCGCGGGGTGGTACATGTGTCATGGGCAATTTGTTGCCCGTGTCGTACAAAGTCTTTAACCCCCGTCACACGTACTTGCCTCCCAAACGACGTCTCTGTGGGCGGCGAACATCCTCTTCCTGAAGGGGGAGGGACGTTCGTCGTCACAGCAACGTCACACAGCGGCAGCCCAGTAGAAGCGGAGGGGCGGAGATGAGCGGGACGTAACATCCCGCTCACCTCCTTCCTTCCTCATTGCCAGCGGCCGCAGGTAAGCTGTAGTTCGTCGTTCCCGAGGTGTCCCTCGGAGAGACGTGTGCTGCCTCGGGAACGATGAACAACCGGCGCGCAGAAGGAGGAACGATTTTATGAAAATTAGCGACGTGTCAACGAGCAACGATAAGGTGAGTATTTTTGCTCGTTAACAGTCGCTCGTAGCTGTCACACGCTACTATATGTCAAACGATGCCGGATGTGCATCACGGAATCCGTGACCCCGACGACATATCGCCCGATATATCGTAGCGTGTGACGCCACCTTTAGGTGAGTGTTAGGAGGTGACCCCCACACTTCCCTCTCCCCTAGAGCCAGGGCCTTCTGATGTATTACTAACCTGATGTTCTTGTGACGCCCTGGCCTATCAGGTTATCACAGGGTATTGTGCAATCTGCCCTTCTGCACAGTATCCGCATCCTCCTTGGTTACGGGTCCCTGGCCTTTGGTGTTGCTAAGAACAAGCCAATCAAAAATCCTAGGAACACTCTGCACCACACCCACCAGACACACCAATGGGTTGCCTGAAGGAATAGGGCCGCCCACTTGAGGAGTTGGTTTGGTAGGGTCAGGAGGGTCAGGAGTGTCAGAAGCAGGCAGTTGTGTGGTGATTCTCATGAGGAGAGGTCACAAGACGGTTGGAGGAGGTTAGGAGCTGGGCTCCTTGAAAATACTAGGTGAGAGACGTTGATCTGGGCCTGGTAGGAGCCGGAATCCCGGTCGCAGGGGATCGTGACAAGGGGCACGGAACTGCCGAGGAGGGCAGCCGGCGCCCTTGTGCCATCTCCGGGCAGGGGCCAGGGTCCGACAGGGTACATGGACCCTAAGCCGAGAAGTAGCTTCAAGCATCCTGGTAATTTACCCGAGAAGGATGGAGCCTTCAAGATTCATCCTCCACCCGCTCCAAAATCGGGGTACTAGTGCAACGAGGGGGATAGGATTTTCCCAATACACAGTCCAGAAAATCCCAAGCGTGAACCCTGGCTCAATCCGTTAGCCATACAGGTGAGCGGGACCCGACTAGCTCTACACTACAGGGGCCAATCAGTAGAAAAGTGACAAGGAAAAGGTCACGGGCTAACAAGTAACACCAACGGGCACGGGATCCAGGCGTGCTCCCTCCCTGCTGTGCTCCCTCTGTGCTCAGAACTTTGGTTTACAAGTTGTCGGTGTCAGCGTTATTGGACTGAGTGAGTATGCAGTGCCCCTTGCCTCCCCAACGGTATCTCTACGCCACCATCACCGAGACCCGGGGCATTACCCCTACCGACGGAGGGGTTAAACACCTGGCTGCCATCCCATCGCCACCGGGTGCTCCCAGCGGTAGCGGTGGTACTCCGCCTTACCACACACCGTGGGTGGCGTCACGAACTTTACACATACCACTCCCCTGTAAATACCCCCTTTTTGTTTAGTGTGGCCGCACGACCCCCGGGTCCGGAGACCCCTCGAGCCACCGCGGATCCGGATCCGAGCAGCAGTTCCGGCTGCTCGCAGGAAGTCCTCTCACACCTGGAGTGACATCTGCAGTCAAATTGTGACATTTGGCTACTAGAGTCCTGCACAATAAGGTGTATCCTGTTACCTTAACGGTTAAGTGATCTGGTAGCTTGGGTTCTGTCCTACGGCTCCTGTCATTTGGGGCCACTCCATTCAAGGATCGGTCTCTAGTTCCAACGGTATCCACACATTGTGTCTCTGTGAACACTCAAGGTTCACACCATCTTGCTTTCATTCTCCTTTGCTTTCATTGCCACAAACCACCCACTGTATGCGACCTTCACGACCGACTGACTACACGTCGATCACTAGGTCTTCACTGCCTCTTCTAGAACGAACCATCACTTTCCATTTCAGCTGACTCCTCCCAGGGTGTCTTCAGGGGTAGGAACACAACTGCCACAGTCCACCACTCTTACATGAACACCATGGTTTTTCATTAGAGCTCGTGTACTACTATAACCTTTCTTCTATACCATGGATGTATGTACAACATAGAGATATTTATGGGATATTATCTGGTTATTCTCCATGCTGTTTTCTGACAACAGAGGAGATATGGATGACTGAAGAGCTTATTTTAACATCAGTAACTGTGGAGGAGCAAAAACTTCATCCATAGCAACAAAAACAATGATCTGAGTCATAGCGAAGGTCTGATAAGAACGGTCAGGTCAAAAGTACACAACTTCCATACTGAGAACATTCACTATTAGGTCAATGAACCTCTGTTTGGAAAACTGCTCCTGACATTATGTGTCTGCTCACAAAATATGTGTATTTAGCACAATAAAAAATGACATGGATTCCATACTAGCGTTCTCGAAAAGTCAAAAACCTCCAATCCATTCAGCCTTTGACCCCATTTTTTTTAATCTTAGGCCAGTATTGACTTGACTTGTCCTCATTTGACTTTTTAACATAGAGATTTTTAAGTCAATGCCACATACTCACTTTTTGCTTTTTCATTAAAATTGGTGTATATTCACACAAGGTTTTTTTTCAGGTAGACAAAAACATCTGCTTTCAAGTAGAAGACTGTCATGCGCTGTCTGGATCCACACACACAGATTACGTCTACGGAGTCAGACTCTGTTCACATTGCAGAGTCCGCCAGGCAACCTGGTCTCTCTTAAGTTCTCTGTTTTGCTGGGCGTTGGCTGAGTTGTTTTACTGTTAATCCTTTTTGGATAAGTGTGCAACTCTTCTGAGAGCCGGGTTGCTGATTATCATCCACAGCTGGAATCTTCCTATTTAAGGATGAGACGTGTAGTAGCAGATCGCCGAAGATAGCTTCAGCATAGCTCCAGCGACCCCGGTCTCAGTGGTTATTCCGTTCTTGGTGAACTACAGTTGCTGTTCTAATCCACGGAAGAGCTCAATAAACCTTATATGACCAACTATCATCAAATTGGATGGAAGAATGTAGGGCCGATTTAAAGATGTTCCTCTTCAGTGTCATCTGCTGTCTGGATCCTCACACGCGGATTACTACTACGACATCGTACTCTGTTCACATTGCTGAGTCCGACAGACAACCTGATCTCTCTTAAGTGCTCAGCTTTGCTGTGCATCGGCTGAGTTGTTCCACTGCTCCCAGCCGTGAAGGAGTTAATCCTTTTTTGCAGCAGTGTGCAACTCTTCTGAGAGCCGGATTATTAATTACCATCCACAGTTGGTCTCTTCCTATTTAAGGCTGGGAAGTATAGTAGCCGATCGCCGAAGATACAGTCATATGAAAAGGTTTGGGCACCCCTATTAATGTTAACCTTTTTTCTTTATAACAATTTGGGTTTTTGCAACAGCTATTTCAGTTTCATATATCTAATAACTGATGGACTGAGTAATATTTCTGGATTGAAATGAGGTTTATTGCACTAAGAGAAAATGTGCAATCCGCATTTAAACAAAATTTGAACTCTGCAAAAGTATGGGCACCTCAACATAAAAGTGACATTAATATTTTGCAGATCCTCCTTTTGCAAAAATCACAGCCTCTAGTCGCTTCCTGTAGCTTTTAATGAGTTCCTGGATCCTGGATGAAGGTATATTTGACCATTCCTGCTTACAAAACAATTCCAGTTCAGTTAAGTTTGATGGTCGCTGAGCATGGACAGCCGCTTCACATCATCCCACAGATGTTCAATGATATTCAGGTCTGGGCACTGGGATGGCCATTCCAGAACATTGTAATTGTTCCTCTGCATGAATGCCTGAGTAGATTTGAAGCGGTGTTTTGGATCATTGTCTTGCTGAAATATCCATCCCCTGCGTAACTTCAACTTCGTCACTGATTCTTGCACATTATTGTCAAGAATCTGCTGATACTGAGTTGAATCCATGCGACCCTCAACTTTTACAAGATTCCCGGTGCCGGCATTGGCCACACAGCCCCAAAGCATGATGGAACCTCCACCAAATTTTACTGTGGGCAGCAAGTGCTTTTCTTGGAATGCCGTGTTTGTTTGCCTCCATGCATAACGCCTTTTTGTAAGACCAAACAACTCAATCTTTGTTTCATCAGTCCACAGGACCTTCTTCCAAAATGTAACTGGCTTGTCCAAATGTGCTTTTGCATACCTCAGGCGACTGTTTGTGGCGTGCTTGCAGAAACGGCTTCTTTTGCATCACTCTCCCATACAGCTTCTCCTTGTGCAACGTGCGCTTTATTGTTGACCGATGCACAGTGACACCATCTGCAGCAAGATGATGCTGCAGGTCTTTGGAGGTGGTCTGTGGATTGTCCTTGACTGTTCTCACCATTCTTCTTCTCTGCCTTTCTGATATTTTTCTTGGCCTGCCACTTCTGGGCTTAACAAGAACTGTACCTGTGTTCTTCCATTTCCTTACTATGTTCCTCACAGTGGAAACTGACAGTTTAAATCTCTGAGACAACTTTTTCTATCCTTCCCCTGAACAACTATGTTGAATAATCTTTGTTTTCAGATCATTTGAGAGTTGTTTTGGAGGAGCCCATGATGCCACTCTTCATAGGAGATTCAAATAGGAGAACAACTTGCAAGTGGCCACCTTAAATACCTTTTCTCATGATTGGATACACCTGCCTATGAAGTTCAAAGCTCAATGAGGTTACAAAACCAATTTAGTGCTTTAGTAAGTCAGTAAAAAGTAGTCAGGAGTGTTCAAATCAAGAAATTGATAAGGGTGCCCATAGTTTTGCTCCGGTCAAATTTTGTTTAAATGCCGATTGCACATTTTCTGTTAGTACAATAAACCTCATTTCAATCCAGAAATATTACCCAGTCCATCAGTTATTAGATATATGAAACTGAAATAGCTGTTGCAAAAAACCAAATTGTTATAAAGAAAAAAGGTTAACATTAATAGGGGTGCCCAAACTTTTTCATATGACTGTAGCTTCAGCATAGCTCCAGCGATCGCAGTCTCAGTGGTTATTCTGTCCATGGTGAACAACAGTTACTGTTCTTTGTGGTGTGAAAGTTCCCCTGTTGTGAGTTTATTCCCTGCCCGGTTCTTTATTCCCCAGTTCATATATTGTGTCCCCTTTGTGTTTGAGTGCAGTGTGTATGATGAGGTTTCATTCTCCCTTGTTCATGTCTTTTCTGTGTGGGTTTGTTACTGGGTTACTGGGTTTCTATCTCGCTCAGAGGGTGGAGGAGAATAAGAATAGGGCACGGAGAGGAGTCAGTGTCACACTGGGGGCTCGGACCTGGCTACCATCAAGCTTACCTCTGAGATAAGGGACAGCGCAGGGTCTCAAATCTGAAGGCCAGTCTAGGGGCCCCTGTTCCACCAGGACATACCCTGTGACAAAGACCCTTTAGGAAACTATTTTTCATTCTGGCATTTTATAAACCTAAGAGTATTTTTGGCGGGTTCTGGACATTTTTTGACTACTGGTGAGGCTTTTGTTTTTTGGTGTCCTTTGTACTGACACTTTCTTGATTTTTGTAAATGCCATCAACAATGGGGAAACTGCTAATCCTTGTGGAAACACAATGGTCAAAAGATGCCCAGGCATCTTCAGGGCGTCTTTTGAGCCTTTCCATTGGTTTGGTATACAAAATTAGAGCAGAAGATGCCTGAATCGATAAGGTCACTTATTTTAACTGCTTGACGTCTTTGGAAACCTAAAAAGACACTCAAAAGACTAAAGGTTTGTATATCGAGTCGTTTGTATATAGAAATGCATTTGCTCATTCTTTGGAGCTTCTTGTTTCAGAGTTTCAGAGCAGACCCTCTCCAAACAACGCCTTATAAAAACATTGTGTGAACATACTCTTATCATATATCTTGGCCAACTTTGAGAATATCTGCTGAATCTTCCATGAAAGTGTCACTGTTACCAGGGCGGGTCAACAGACAATTGGGAATGTAAATGTGGTGCATGAGATAAGAGACTGGAAAAGATGATTCAGCGATGTCAATAACTGGTCCACAGTTAGACATTATTGAGATTTTTTCTTTTAAAAAAGAATAGTAAAACGTTATGATAATTCTTTTTGTTTTAGCTTATAATTGAAGAAATATATAATGTATTTTTCTACAACTATGGGGTACTAAACTGACCCACAATTGGCCTTCATGGGCCTGATGTATTCTGCTAGGAAGAAGTCAAAGGGACATCTTCCCCAGGTATTCAAAGCCAACATAATATGGTTGACCACTACTGAATAAACAAGGTTGTCGGTGACCATCTTTTCCAGATTCCTTACATAGCAGGTGAACGTTCCAGTTCGTAGTTGGATACGCCCAAGTGAAGAGCTCCCATTATGACATACAGTACAGACTAAAAGTTTGGACACACCTTCTCATTCAAAGAGTTTTCTTTATTTTCATGACTCTAAAAATTGTAGATTCACATTGAAGGCATCAAAACTATGAATTAAAACATGTGGAATGAAATACTTAACAAAAAAGTGTGAAACAACTGAAAATATGTCTTATATTCTAGGTTCTTCAGAGTAGCCACCTTTTGCTGTGATTACTACTTTGCACACTGTTGGCATTCTCTTGATGAGCTTCAAGACGTAGTCACTGGAAATGGTTTTCCAACAGTCTTGAAGGAGTTCCCAGAGATGCTTAGCACTTGTTGGCCCTTTTGCCTTCACTCTGCGGTCCAGCTCACCCCAAACCATCTCGATTGGGTTCAGGTCTGGTGACTGTGGAGGCCAGGTCATCTGGCGTAGCACCCATCACTCTCCTTCTTAGTCAAATAGCCCTTACACAGCCTGGAGGTGTGTTTGGGGTCATTGTCCTGTTAAAAAAATAAATGATGGTCCAACTAAACGCAAACCGGATGGAATAGCATGCCACTGCAAGATGCTGTGGTAGCCATGCTGGTTCTGTATGCCTTTCATTTTTGAATAAATCCCCAACAGTGTACCCAGCAAAGCCCCCCCACACCATCACACCTCCTCCTCCATGCTTCACGGTGGGAACCAGCTATGTAGAGTCCATCCGTTCACTTTTCTACAAATACACGGTGGTTGGATCCAAAGATCTCAAATTTGGACTCATCAGACCAAAGCACAGATTTCCACTGGTCTAATGTCCATTCCTTGTGTTCTTTAGCCCAAACAAGTCTCTTCTGCTTGTTGCCTGTCCTTAGCAGTGGTTTCCTAGCAGCTATTTTACCATGAAGGCCTGCTGCACAAAGTCTCCTCTAAACAGTTGTTCTAGAGATGAGAAGATGTGTCTAAACTTTTGGTCTGTACTGTATGTCCAATCGGTGGATGATCCCGAATACCAAAAGTAGCAGAACAAGATCTTAAGATAAGGTCCTGCTAAGGCAATAATTTCAGTTGAGGTTATATGTTTCTCATTATCTCCATAAGAGTGTCATGGCCATCTCTCTGTATTTTGAGACTCTTGACAGGATCAGGACTAGAGTCTCTCATTGTCATCTGAGACACTACATATTGAATATGTTTTCTTTCTAAGGTTGTGGCAAGGGTAAATGTCAGTTTTTCTGGCCAGCAGCTTCTGAATCCTGGTCAGGTGTTTCTGGTTTGGGACCACTCCCTGTCACTTTATATCCCTTTGGCTACCTGCAGAGGGTGCCAGTTATTCTCTTTGCCATCTGGATCCTAGGCCTGGAGGTGGAAGGAACTGCTAGAGCCTTTGCTGTTAGTAGCGCTGTAGGCTGCAGTACTGGTGAATGACAGCAGCCTAGTTGTTGTAGTTAGTTTGCTGTTGTTTTTCCCCATATGCCTTACCTTCCCTTGGTGTGTTGTTTTAGTGTAGCGGTGGGACTAGTGATCCTTACCTTCCTGCTCACTAGCCAGGACTTACTGCAGAGTCTCTTAGGGATTCAGGCTCCTGCTTGGCAACAGGTTAGGGACTGTATCATCTGCCTGGAACCACAGTCTCAGGATGGCTGTCAAGGACAGGCTAGAAGCTAAGCAGGATCCCAAGAGCCCTGAATCGCTTTAATCTCTGTACAGGGATTTGGAATTACTACAGGGCCCCGTTGATCGCTACCTGTGGAAGGCTTCAATCCCAAGAAGAGTAGTCATCAGGCAGGGTCAAACTAGGAGATACAGAAAAAAGACAAAATCGGCAAACAAGAGCATAGTCCGGAAATCAGGCTAAGGTCAAAACCAGAGATGGCAGTGAGGTACAAAAATGGCAGGCAGGAGAGTAGACAGAGAGCAGGCAAGGGTCAAAACACAAGGAAAAATATACAGAGCAGGGCAAGAAACAGAGACAAGCAGTACTACATGACTATATCTGGCGGCGACCAGCAGACAGGTGGGGGAATAAAAAGGATGTGGTGCCTTCCCATTGGCTGTAGCTGGAGGGTGTTAACTTTATCTGCTAGACATATGCCACCTACAGTCAGCCAGGGGTACTGCAGGTCCCAGGGAAACCCATCTTAGTGGATGAGCGGAGCCTGCGTCCACCAGAGCCACTGGCACCAACTCCTCTCCTATCACCAGCACAGTCCATGGCAGGACTACACCTGGTGATCGAAGCAAAAGTCGCAGGAGCGGACTCCAGTGGGGAAGTGACAGGAACCTGTATAGGGACTAGCTCGTAGTGTGGGGTACAGTGGCAGGTAAGTGGAGATGTCCATTTTTGCTCTCACTAGTATCAGCGCCCACCGTTGTTAACATGTCCCCTGTGGACCCTTTGTTTGTCTTGGTAAAACCCCTGTCTGTTGTGCGTTTTACCACTTGCCAGACCTTCCTTAAGTCTGTGTAGTGACAAAGAGATATCCTTTATCATTGTGGCATCATATAGGGTATATATAAAACCTGGGTGTTGGGAGGGGTCATCTCAACAGGATTAATGTGAACTCCAAAACATACTGTTGGTAGACATCATAAACCTATCAAAATGTAAAAACATCAAAACATTTTCCTACAAAATTTTCCTATCTAAAAGCCTCATTTTTATTACACGCAATAGGCCTGATTCATCAAGACCGGCGTTGCATGAAAAGGTCCGCTATGCCAGAAGTCTCACTCCAGTGGATACAGAAGTACGATTTCTGGCATACAGAATGCCATAGCGTGTCATAAATTAGACAATCTGTGGCTACAAACTACATGGTTTTGTCTACAACAGCTGATTAAAATCCTGGGTACACTCTGCACCACACCCACCAGACACACCAGTGGATGGCCTGATTGGAATAGGGTCGCCCACTTGGGGGGTTGGTTAAGGGAAGGTCAGTCAGGAGTGTCAGGAGTTGGAGAGTTGAGTGTTGGAAGTTAAGGAGAATGGAGGTCAGGAGCCGGACTCCTTGAAAACACCTAGGTAGCAGACGGTGGTCTGAACCTAGTAGGAGCTGGACCACCGGTCACAGGGGATCATGACAAGGGGCACAGAACTGTCGAGGAGGACAGCCGGCGGCCTTGTACCATCACCGGGCTGGGACCAAGGCACGACGGGGTACGTGGACCCTAGGTCAGGGAGTAACTTCAGGCAACCTGACAATTTACCCAACAAGAACGGAGCCTTCAAGATCCGCTCTCGACCCGCTCCAAAATTGGGGTACTAGCGCAACGAGGGGGATACGACTTTCCACAAACACGGTCCAGAAAATCCCAAGCATGAACCCTAGGAGCAAGTGACTCTCCCACCCCAGGGCTTTGGGTGACCTAGTGTTAGGTCGGACTAGTCCTGGGTAGTCAGTGGTGGCGGGGCCCGACTCCATGACCCTGGCGGGGTCAATTAATATGGCGGCTGTGGGGTGATGATTATAATAAAGTTTATACAAGATTGTGACGCCACCTGTGGTAATTTGCAGCTATGGAGCCGCAGCTGCTGGAAGGGACCTCCGGGGCTGATGTTATAGCAGCTGAGATGTTGCTTGCTCTCCACAGGTAGAACAGGTACCCTGGGGCAACCTTTGATACTTTGTAGGTTCTATGGTGTTGTGTGCTGTGGTTGAGGTGCAGGGCCGACAGGACAGTAGAAAGGAACAGACACTGACACTGATTTCTTTACCTTTCTCCTTTACTTGTCTTTGGCATCTGGGGAAGTCCTGGGAGCCTGTTACAGGTGGTCCGGTGGTCCGAAGGCCTGGAAGCAGGCGGGGGTTTCACACTGGCCAGATGAGTAATGAGGCCTACTCCCTACGCTTTGTCTAGTAAATGTGGCCCCGTGGCTTCGGTAATGCTGAGACCCGTTCTGTTGCTCTTTGAGATGGGTTATCACCTCCCTCGTATGGCGGGCTACGTGGACGATTGCAGGTGCCGTTCTGTATATCCAGGCTCCCAGTCCTGACTTTACAGCTGCGCCTCCGGGTGTAGGGTGGACAGAGACCTGCAGTCCTCTCGTCCTCCGGGTGCGACCGCCGGTACTCGAGTACTCGAGTGGCCCTGAACTCCAATATTCAAGTTTTCTAGCGATCACGTCGAGGTGAGATTCTTCTCCTCTTTTGCCTCTCTGTGGCCTGTGCTTTCCTGGGCTTAGCAATATGGCTCAGCTCCCAGCTCACACACCACACTACTCGAGTCCTTGTCTCTCTGAACTCTCCTCACAGACTAGACTAACTCCTCCCCCAGGTCAGAGCTTAAGGGATCCTTCCTGGAACTCCAGGTTTACAGCTCCCTCTGATGGCCTGGGAGAGAAACTGTGTTGAATGATGGTACTTACTTGCCAATGGATTTCCCCAACTACCTCCAGGCTCAGCATTAACCCTTTTGAGGAGGGCAACACTGCTGTGGCAACCAGACTGCAGGGGCGCCACACAAGCTCCCACAGTTATTCATACTGGGGTGCGGGACCCGACTAGTTCCATACTACCGGGACCAACAGAGAAGTGAACTTAGTGCCAGGAAGAAGGTCACAGGTCACCAGGCAGCACCATTGGGGATGGGACCCGAACTAGCTCCCCTCAGCGGCAGCAGTATCCAGAACTTTGGTTTATCCAGTTGTCGGTGTCAGTTTACTGGACTGAGTGAGTACGAAAGTGACCCCCTGCGCCCAACGGCACTCCCCAGACACCATTACCGAGTCCCGGGGCATTTCCCCTACCCGTGGAGGGTTCTAACACCTGGCTGTCCCACTCCATCGCCCCCTGGTACACACAACTGCAGCGGTGATACTCCATATTACCACACACCATAGGTGGCGTCACGAACTCTAAACACAATTCCCTATAAATACCCTCTTCATTTGAGTGGCCGCACAACCCCCGGGTCCGGACACCCCTGGAGCCACCGCGGATCCGGATCCGAGTAGCCTGACTGCTGGCACGGGGGAGGCACACATTTAACCGGACCTGGAAGAAACTGTCGTGAAAATGTCAAAACTTGTAAAATTTAGGTGCAACTCTCGATTGTGCCTAAATTTTGCGACTTTTCAAAGCTTGTACTCAAGAATTCTGGAGTGAAAGCTTTGAGAAATCAGGCCCAATATGTTTTTTTAGAACTTTTTCCCCACCTCTCACTCTCTGGTGTCAGTTTCCCTCCCCCTGTCCAAGCCTATGCCATCATTTTCTCCACAGCTACATTTATCATACTTCTCGCAAAGTCCCACATTTACAAAGATAAAATTCCCACCACTTCTGTTGATTAAAATATACACATTTAATTACGAGAACACCCTTGTCAATGCTTCATGATGTATTGCAGGAACAGTTTGGGGATTTTGGGGGGAAAAAAAACCCTTTTTAATTTCCAACAAAATCGGAGACCTATAAATGATAGTTGTTTTACTCATTGTTGATATTTTTAGATTTTGGCAAGACTTTAGAACTTCGTTCTTTTCCCACTTTGGGTGAAACATTAATCCACAGCTGAATTCTAGCTTCTTATTCGTCTTCAAAACCTTCTTAGATAAATATTTGAAGACCAATAAAACGCCTGGTTCTGGGTGGCATAGGAAAGCAGTGGTTTACTTCCATGTTATTCTACAACCATGTAACATTTGTGTGTTCTGTCTTCTGTTCCACAGGGCTTCGAGACAAAATATTTGCCTAAATTTCAAGCAAAGTTACCATGAGGGTGAGATTTACATAACCTATTATTACGATCAGTTTTGGAAGAAAACTGTTCCCCAAGCAAGAGATATTCCCATATCCATAAAGCTTGATGTTCTCAATGGTTCTCCGGCCAAGGATTTCAAACCTCAATTGCCAATATGTTGAAATTACTATATACAGGATCACTGCAAGTAGAATACAAGTTATTGCTGTATTTCTAGAGGCATTGTAAGGCCGCTTTCACACATCCGGCTTTTCTTCACTTTGTCGGATCCGGCGCGCTCCCGTACATGTACATGTAGTGTATACAGTACAATGGCCGCGCAACAAGCTCCGGTCACATGCTGTCATGTGACCGGAACATGTGACCAGGAAGTTGCAGTGCGGCCATTGTACTGTATACGCCGAATCCGACAAAGTGAAGAAAAGCCGGATGTGTGAAAGCAGCCTAAGGCAGTTGGTTTGCGGCTTCAAACAACTGCGACCTCTATCACCCTCTCATTGATAAATAATAGTTTACGAAAGGAGTTATCCCACTCAAGACACTTTTTCTCAAGGTTCTTAAGGGGTGCCAGGAGCTGATCGCTTAGGTGGCTGCTTTTAAAAGACATTGCCACATTGTACAGAGGATTTATCCATGGCTTGCCTGTCAGGGGTTTTCATCACTTCCCCTTTAAGATCCAGTAGAGCCCTCATTCCATCCAATCAATTGATGATTATCAGTATTCTCCATGTGGTTAAATACTCCCTACATCTCAGGCAGCTTGCACTCATCTGTGATGTTGTTGATGAAACTTTGCTGAACTTCTACCTGAGTCATCTGTGGATAAGTAGTTCATGCTTTTCCCCCTGTGTGTCCTCCTTGTTGTCTTCTCTAGTGTTTAGTTGGGTTCACGAAGAGTGTGATGCCCTGGACTAGCCAGGTAGTCACAGTTAGACCCCCGCACAACACCTGTCCCCTAAAAAGGAGTCATCAGCCAACCACAAAAACCCTAGTCACCTCCCTCGGTGCTTGATGAACACACCAGGGTGGCGGAGCCAGGTGGTTGGCATGCCCAAGGAGTTCAGAGGGCCTGAGGAAGGAAAACACAGTTCAGTTGAAGTGAGATCAGTTTGAGTGTTGAGGAGTTGAATGCAGTCAGTCAGTGAGTAGTGAGAGGAGGCTGACAGGTGCCGGGGTTGGAGCCCGGGTACCTTTGGCTAGGAGGCGAACGGTGGCCTTAGCCTGCAAGAGCCGGGAAGATGGCTCGATGGAACCGTGGTGGACCGGGACAGGGTAGTGGCTCGCCGGTACCGACCCGGGGAACTGACTCAGAAACCGGAGCACACAGGGGGATACTCAGACCCTAAAACGAGGTCCAGAATCCACTGGACTGAGTTAATTAAATGATTGTGGTCTGGACTATAGGTCCTTTCCCACCCAAGTCCTGACTGAAGACAACAGCTCACCGAGGGGGATAGAAAGCCACCGCACAGGCAGAGAGATCCCACGGGCCAGCGGCCAGGGGCAAACGGGCTCTCCCGACATACACAAAGCCGGAGAGCGGACTCACGTCGCTGAAGCGCAGGCAGTCTATATCTACACAACACAGTGCAGGAGAAAGGCAGAGACCACCATCCGGGTGGGGGATCCAACCGCAGCCGGCTGCGGGCACCGACCACCATCAACTTGGTTTACCAGTGACTTGTGTGTGTCAATAACAGTGAGTACAACAGTGCCCTCCGGCCGCACACATCGCCCTGCACCGCCCAGCTATCCCCAACGGGTCCCTGGACCATCATCCCTGCCCACGGAGGGGTTAACATCTGGCTGCACTACCATATCCCCTGGGTGCCCCGTAACTGCAGCGGTGGTGTCTACCTTCACCACGTCCCGTGAGTGGCGTCACGAACTTAAGGGCGGCTCCGGCCGTGCACCTACCTAACCCCCCACCGAAAGCGCCAACATCCCCTTTCAGAGCAAAGTGACCCCGGGTCCGGAGGTGCTCGAGCCACCCACCAACGAGCCCGGATCCGAGCGGTTCGGCTGCAGCCGAGCGCGGAGCGGTACAAGAGCTCATCCAGGTGTTCCATATTTAGGGTCCAGAACTAGAGATTCCTAGGGTCAGGTATCCGTCTTGGTGCATATTTACAGAACCTATTTAGGGTTGTGATGGACCACAAGGACCAGTGGTAGGTTTGGCCAGAAGTTACTGTTGCGGGCGGAGGAGGGGACGCTGCGCTCTCCCACTGCTCGGGTCCGACCCCTGCTGCTGCGGCTGCCGCTGCTCGGTGGTGGCTCGGACGGTGGGCCGGATCCCGGGGACTCGAGCGGCGCTCCTCGCCCGTGAGTGAAAGGGGTGGGGATTTGATTGTGGGGATTGGATATTGTCCGTGATGCCACCCACGGTTGTGGTGAGATTGGTGACACCACCGCTGCTCTGGACGGGGATCCCGGGAGCGATGACAGGGAGCAGCCTGGATGGTAGTTCTCCCCTCCGTGGGTAGTGGGTTGGTTGTCCCGGGGCCCGGTGATGGGGGTAGGGATGGATGACAGGCGGGTTGCGGGGCCTGGTGAGGTGCAGGGTCGCAGGGGCAGCGCTGTGCCGCACGGCACGGTGGTACTCACTCAGCCAATGATGAGGACCCAGTTCTCGGTAAAACACACGGCTGGATGGACGGGTCCCACAGACGGCTGCGGTGTTTCTCCTCCCGGCAGGTTGATGGTGACTGCCTTTCCCTGCACCTGTGTAGTGTACGGTTCCAATGGGTTCCCACCTTTTTGCCCACAGGCTCTGGTCCTGGGAACTTTAGCCTTGGCGGTGACTGTGTTTCCCTTTCTCGGTTGGACTGTTGCCTTCTGTCGGGACTTGGCTGCTGGGAAACCCAGGAGGTTCCCTTTGCTAACGGATTTGGCAAATTCACGGCGACTCCTAGCCTTGCCGGGGTCCGCAAGCCCCTGCCAGATGGTGCTTGCGTACCACGGTCCTTACGGTAAACTCCAATAGGCCACTCCTGCAGACGGTCACCACCGTCTGCCAACCTTGCTGATCCGTCCGGGCCACACACCCGGACCAACTTCAGGCTTCTCTACTGCTACTTCCCTCCTTCCACTTTCACTTCCAAACCTAATCTGCCTGCTTTTCCCGCCTCCAGGACTGTGAACTCCTCGGTGGGCGGGACCAACCGCCTGGCCCACCCCCTGGTGTGGACATCAGCCCCTGGAGGAAGGCAACAAGGGTTTTTGTCTGACTTTGGTGTGCCTGACCGGGAGTGTGGAGTGTGTTGGTGTAGTACCTGTGACGACCTGGCTTGTCCAGGGCACCACATTCCCCCTTAGCAAAATGCAGACCGTCCGCGGGCTGCCCGTCCATCACCGGTTTTATTTTTCTCCTTTAAACTGAAAAGATATAAAAACAAACACCAAACAGTATACATTTCAAATCTTCCCATACGGGAGGCATAACACTTCAACCGTTGCAACAGCAATAAAACACTTTTAATAACGGTAACGGAACGGGTCCTTCAGTCACCCACCCAAATAACCTGGCCCTGATGCTGCCCCTAAGAAGTGGGCAGCACCCCTTGACCCCAGTCCAGGAATGGGCCCAGATTCTTTAACGGGATGGGTGCTTTGCTGCCGTTGCGGCCGGGCGGACTGCCGGAGCCGTCGTCATCTCTGTTGCAGCCAGGTGGACTGCCGGGGCCGTCGTCATCAACAATGCCGGACGGACGGGACATCTCGCGCAGCGGTATTCCAGGAACCAAATACTTGCAGAGTCATGGCGTCCCTGCTTCCACAGCCGTGGTTCACATGCGGCCGGACGCCATCCGCCCCCCCTTAGTGTCTCTCCGGCACCTCCTCTACAGGGGCGGGGTTTTGGCTTTCGCGCCTCCACTGCTCGAGGAGACGCTCGAGCGGGAATTTTTCGCGCCCAAGATGGCGGCTTCTCCAAATTTTCGGCCGGACACCTCCGGCGGTCACAAGGCGCACCTCTACCAGACGGCAGAGCGGTAAGATCCTGTTCGTGATGCCAAGTTGTCGCGGGCGGAGGAGGGGACGCTGCGCTCTCCCACTGCTTGGGTCCGGACGCTGCTGCTGCAGCTGCTGCTGCTCGGTGGTGGCTCGAGCGGTGGGCCGGATCCCGGGGACTCGAGCGGCATTCCTCGCCCGTGAGTGAAAAGGGTGGGGATTTGATTGTGGGATTGGATATTGTCCGTGACGCCACCCACGGTTGTGGTGAGATTGGTGACACCACCGCTGCTCTGGATGGGGATCCCGGGAGCGATGACAGGGAGCAGCCTGGATGGTAGTTCTCCCCTCCGTGGGTAGGGGGTTGGTTGTCCCGGGGCCCGGTGATGGGGGTAGGGATGGATGACAGGCGGGTTGCGGGGCCTGGTGAGGTGCAGGGTCGCAGGGGCAGCGCTATGCCGCACGGCACGGTGGTACTCACTCAGCCAATGATGAGGACACAGTTTTCGGTAAAACACACGGCTGGATGGACGGGTCCCACAGACGGCTGCGGTGTTTCTCCTCCCGGCAGGTTGATGGTGACTGCCTTTCCCTGCACCTGTGTAGTGTACGGTTCCAATGGGTTCCCACCGGTAACCCGCTCCCCAGCTTGGATGGGTGCTGAAGGAGCCCCTTTTTGCCCGGAGGCTCTGGCCCTGGGAACTTTAGCCTTGGCGGTGACTGTGTTTCCCTCTCTCGGTTGGACTGTTGCCTTCTGTCGGGACTTGGCTGCTGGGAAACCCAGGAGGTTCCCTTTGCTAACGGATTTGGCAAATTCACGGCGACTCCTAGCCTTGCCGGGGTCCGCAAGCCCCTGCCAGATGGTGCTGACTTCTCTTTGCGTACTGGTCCGGTACCGCTGGGCCACCGCCCGTCCACGGTCCTTACGGTAAACTCCAATAGGCCACTCCTGCAGACGGTCACCACTGTCTGCCAACCTTGCTGATCCGTCCGGGCCACACACCCGGACCAACTTCAGGCTTTTCTACTGCCACTTCCCTCCTTCCACTTTCACTTCCAAACCTAATCTGCCTGCTTTTCCCGCCTCCAGGACTGTGAACTCCTCGGTGGGCGGGACCAACCACCTGGCCCACCCCCTGGTGTGGACATCAGCCCCTGGAGGAAGGCAACAAGGGTTTTTGTCTGACTTTGGTGTGCCTGACCGGGAGTGTGGGGTGTGTTGGTGTAGTACCTGTGACGACCTGGCTTGTCCAGGGCGCCACATTACCATCACCCCTTCCCTACACATAGGGTTTCCCTTCCCTTTTGCCATTCACTTGGTACTTCTCCGTACTTAGCGTGACATTGCCCACTTGTTGCCACCATGATCCCTAAAGTGATATAGATGTGTTGACGGTGTCTTGAGTACATCATATTAATGTCAAAATTCAACATCTTTAAGGTTGACATTTCGGCCCCCATTCACAATAGTTTAGTGTTTGAATTTGCCAATTTTGCCAGGACCAGTCATCTGTCTAAAGAGTTTGGGAGCCTCTCAACCATCAGTTGATGTTGCGATAGAATCAGATTGGGCATGTTGAATCACTACGCCTTTTCCTTTTACCTCTCTGGAAGATAAGCCACAGATAGGCCTGGCATCAGCGGAAATCAAGTGCATGTCCATGTACTGTGTATGGGAGACATCATAGTAGCTAATCTCTACCCACTAGCTCAGAGACAACTGAAAATGAGAAAGAAGTGTCTGCAAAGAAGAAATCTAAGGAAAAATTATTGCTACAAGTCAAATTAGCCAGAATTTAATTTCTCTTGTGGCTCTGCATTCGTATTTTACACCAGCTGCAGGGCTCTTCCATACACCTGAGCACTGGGGGTCCCACCAGCAGGACATTCTGCGATCAGCTCATCCTTGAGGGACCCTTTTAGCATAAAAGGTTAGTGCAGAGTATTTTAGACGTTGCGTGGGCGTAGGAATGAATGGCCTCATAGGGTGATCCAAACCATTAAATCCCACACTAGGCAGTGAAATTAAAGGCGAGGATCGTAAAGGAAGAACATGTTAATGTCCTCATGCTTTCTTAGGAATCTGAATTCCAGGAATTTCTTGCCTCTAAAATGTTGCTCTCTCCAGCATTCAATTATACTAAGGAACTAATAAAGTTTCCTTTCTATGCAAAGAAGACATATATTTACCCTTCAAAGGAAACTTCTACATCGGATGTAATAGAAAGGCTGCAGTCGATCAATGGCAGGAAAGGGGGAAAAAAATGGGTGTCAAAGGGACCTCTTAGTTGTCATTGTGACAATTGACAGCAGTATCTAAAGAGTTAAACTGCTGCGATATGAGCTATTTTGTGTCACAGGTGACAGACAGTCATGTGGTTTCTGGCAATAGTAGGTCACAGCGTTTGGTTGCGCAAAATCCTCCCTGACTTTCTATTGTTCCTGCTGTCAGTATTCATGTGTATAGGTAGCTTTCCTGCTGGATTCATTTCTCTCCCTTTAGCTCACCTTCCACCCAACTGCCGATCATCAGTATTCTCTTGGTGCTTAAATACTCCCTTCTTCCCTGGACTGGTGCTGGTGATATTATTCAGTTCATTCTAGCTCTGGTTACAAGCAGGTGGCTTGCTCTCATCTGTAGTATCATTGCTGAAGTCCTGTATGAGTCATCTGTGGATAAGTAGTTCATGCTTTTTCCCCTGTGTGTCCTCCTTGTGTCTTCCTTTAGCATTTAGTGCTGTTGACGAAGATCTCAACCCATTCCTTATTTAGGGTGCAGCACTAGGGATACCTAGGGTCAGGTATCCGGTTCGGCACATATGTGCGTAACCTATCTAGGGGGGTGAGGAACCCAAGGACCAGTAGTAGGTTTGGTCAGGGTCAGGGTTCACCATCTACCCCTTCCCTAGACACAGAGGTCACCTTCCCTTCCCTTTCCCCACTTGCTTGGTACATCCTGGTATCTAGTATTACATTTTGTATCAGACTGGATAACACAGCCGGCACCCACACTTTATGAAGCAGGCTCAGCTCCTGAGCGCACTCCATTAATGCAGTGTGCACTTAACAGAGGCGCAATTGGCCATGGCCCATGTCTGGGCTCACCGGACACTGCTGCTGGCCCTGATGACAGGTGATTATTATTATTTATTATTATAGCGCCATTTATTCCATGGCGCTTTACAAGTGAAAGGGTAGACGTACAACAATCATTAACAGTACATAACAGACTGGTATAGGTGGAGAGAGGACCCTGCCCGCGAGGGCTCACAGTCTACAGGGAATGGGTGATGGTACGATAGGTGAGGACAGAGCTGGTTGCGCAGTGGTCTAATGGACTGAGGGCTATTGTAGGTTGTAGGCTTGTTGGAAGAGGTGGGTCTTGAGGTTCCTCTTGAAGCTTTCCATGGTAGGGGAGAGTCTGATGTGCTGAAGTAGAGCGTTCCAGAGTATGGGGGATGCACGGGAGAAGTCTTGTACGCGATAGTGGGAAGAGGAGATAAGGGAAGAGCAGAGAAGGAGATCTTGTGAGGATCTGAGGTTGCGTGCAGGTAGGTACCGGGAGACTAGGTCACAGATGTAGGGAGGAGACAGGTTGTGCATGGCTTTGTATGTCATGGTTAATGTTTTGAACTGGAGTCGTTGGGTGATGGGAAGCCAGTGAAGGGATTGGCAGAGTGGCGAGGCTGGGGAGTAGTGAGGGGAGAGGTGGATTAAGCGGGCCGCAGAGTTTAGGATAGATTGGAGGGGTGCAAGAGTGTTGGAAGGGAGGCCAGAGAGCAGGAGGTTGCAGTAGTCGAGGTGATGAAGGTGATGAAGGAATGAAGTATCAAACAAGATGAGCCATAGCACGCCACATTTTTATACCCAAAATTTGCCATCAGGAAGGAGTCAATAAACCATAAAATTGAAATCCAGTCCCACCAAATTCCAAGAATTGGCTCTCTTTGGTCTTTTGTGCGTAGGTATCGTATCTTGTAACTTGAATAGCGATGATTTGGGCGCCACGCTCTTGGAATTAACCAACCATTGCCTCATTAAATACATGCAATAGAGTACACTCATGGAAGATTACTGCACAGAAGGTGGAAGTGCCAGATTCTGATCTCTTCACAAGACGTATCTGAAGATACGATAAGAAACTATTCGATACCTAACCATTGTGACTTTTGTGGTGCTGTGAAACTGTAAGGTCAGGATGTCTGCAAAATACAATTTCACACTGTGGTTGATGTCGACTTGTGAGTTCACTCAGCAGTTATTATATGCACCAGCAATATTTTTATTTTTTATTATTTTTGTACCATTAGAAAAAATGTAGGTTGTTTCCTACTACTTCGAATTAGATTACAGGGATATTCCCATCTTCATATATGAATATTGTCAGATTATGTTTCTAAAAACAAGAACTTTTGAAATGTTGTCATTAAAATGTGCAGCCGTTTTTGAGTTATTAACACTTTTCTGTTTTGTTTACAGCTCGTTGTCTAGGAATACGACTGCCGCTACCGTCTAGATCAGTGATGGCCAACCTTTTGAGCTCTGTGTATCAAAATTCATAAAAAAAAATCGAGCATAACTAAGAGGATGTGTCACTTCTAGAAAAATCCAGAATTTTGTGATATTTGTAGCTCTAGTAACAAAAAGTTATAATTTTAATATATGTACTGTGTTTATTAATAAAGAGAAAAGAAATAATTATTTACCTTACTTGCTTTGTGACTTTTTTGTCGCTGAATTTCATTGGCTAAATCTTCAATTGAAAATTGGTATTTCATACACTTCAAGCCCAAGTAAGCCCCCTCACTCACACCAGCAGTCATTATCGCCTGTCCCCCTCCCTCCCTTCAACAGTCATTATCTCCTCTCCCTCCAGCAGTCATTATCTCCTCTTCCCCTCCACTCAACAGTCATTATCTTCTCTCCCCCTCAGCAGTCATTCTCTCCTCTCCATCCAGCAGTCATTATCTCCTCTCCACCCAGCAGTCATTATCTCCTCTCCCCTTCCTCCCCCAGCAGTCATTACCTCCTCTCTCCTTCCTCCCTCCAGCAGTCATTATCTCCTCTCCCCCTCAGCAGTCATTATCTCCTCTCCCCAGCAGTCATTATTTTCTCTCCCCCCAGCAGTCATTACCTCCTCTCCCCTTCCTGCCCCAGCAGTCATTACCTCCTCTCCCCTTCCTCCCCCCAGCAGTCATTATCTCCTCTCCCCTCCCTCCCCCAGCAGTCATTATCTCCTCTCCCCCAGCAGTCATTATCTCCTCTCCCCTTCCTCCCCCGTCATTATCTCCTCCCCCCTCCCTCAGCAGTCATTATCCCCTCTCTCCCTCCCCCAGCAGTCATTATCTCCTCTCCCCCAGCAGTCATTATCTCCTCTCCCCTTCCTCCACCCAGAAGTCATTATCTCCTCTCCCCTCCCTCCCACACCAGTCATTATCTCCTCCCCCCTCCCCCAGCAGTCATTATCCCCTCTCTCCCTCCCCCAGCAGTCGTTATCTTCTCTCCTCCTTTCTCCCCCAAGCAGTTCTTATCCCCCCAGCAGAGACACATGTCTTCATGCTCTGCTTTGTAGGGTTAGAGTGAGGCGTGTTACGTACTGTTTGGTATGTAAGAATGCCTCACTAAGGACCCTGATTAAAAGTACAAAACACAATAGCTAAATTACTTGTGCCCACATTCCGGTCTATAAGACATGATGCGGCCACTGGTGGTATAGCTAGTCCTACATGTGTGGCCCCCCGGGCAGGTCATTTTGGAACAGTTTAGGGCCACACATGCAGTTCTAGTTAAATCAAAGACAGCCGGGGCTTGTCTTCTAGATCGGGAAGCTGCTGCCTGCCACTGCCGCGTGGCAGTAAAAATGGCTCGGTTTGTCACCTCTGACACGCGTGTCATGGGTTAGCCTTCACTAGTCTAGCTTGTAAGCATTGCACTGAAACTGACTGGGATTAAGAGATAACAGAGGACTCCAGAGATCCTGACCAGCTTCAATACAGTGTTTACAAGCTCAATTTTAAGAGCACTAGTAAGCACTGTGCATGTTTTCATGTCTAGCAGTGGTGGTCGGTCTCCAAGGCAAACACAAGAAAAGTGTTAATATCTCCAGAATGTAAATAGCAAAATTCCAAGCACTATCCAACATTACCTATTTGTAAAAATGTTAACTATTTTAACCAAAGGAAAAAGCTTAAAGGGGTATTCTGAAATTGTCTCTTGAGCAGCTCACATTTCTTTTTTCTTCCTGGTTTCTGACAGCTCGAACACTCCTTCTTGAATGACATTTCTGTTCAGCACAAGTTCTGCTGTAACACATTCAGCTGTCAGTGGTTTGTTCTGAGTCTACTTTGCTTACAATGTATTTACATACTATATAAAGCATTTGAACAATCACACAGCTCAAGACAGTGAGAGCCCTGATAGTGAACTTGTAGATTGTGAATCTCTCAGTATTAATAAGAGAATAAGAGCAAGATTTATAACAGTAACTTTATCAGGAGCTCAGAGGGAGTTGGAGGAGTCCGATTCTTTATTTATAAATAAGGCTGTTTTCACACTTCCGTCTTTTTCCATGAGTCGCAATATGTTTTGTGATTAATGAGATGAGTCCAGACAGATTGTGTCGAAACTGATGTGTCAGAGAGTGTAAAAAAAAAAAGAGAGAGAGAGAACATCTGGGCACAGTAAAAAAAACTGATCTGTCGCCTGATTCCGCCATTTCACAGATGACGACGGATTCCTGTGCTCGTAGGCTTCCATTATAACTAACGACGGATGCCGATGAATACGTCACTGCCTTTTTTTTTCGACGCACACTAAAAACATTACATTGTGCGTTGCTTCCACCCGACAATCAGTCATTCCACGACTGATCCGTTGCGGGACAGATGCAACGCAAGCCCATCAGTCGCAATCCGTCGTCAATACAAGTCTATGGGGTAAAAACTGAATCCTGCAAATTATTTTGCAAGATACCAAATTTTCTCAAGGCGACAGATTGCAACTGATGGAAAAAGATGAAAGTGTGAAAGCAGCCTAAAGCATTTGAACGATCACACAGCTCGGGACAGTGAGAGCCGTGATGCTGGATCTGGAGATTGTGAATATCTTATTATTGATAAGAGCAAGATTTATAACAGCAGCTTGGTCAGGAGATGAGAGGAAGGTGGAGGAAGTTGCGCAGCTAACTACTGTAAAGAAATCAATGGGCTGAAGAGAGCTGAGTATTAATCGTTATCCCCTTTCCTAGAATGTACACTCAGCCAGGGTCTGGGTAGGATCTTTTATCCAATCTCCATAGAAACCAGCTGTACAGTATGAAAGATAAAAGCTTTTGAACAAGCACACAGCTCGAGACAGTGAGAACCGTGATGCTGGATCTGGAGATTGTGAATATCTTATTATTGATAAGAGCAAGATTTATAACAGCAGCTTGGTCAGGAGATGAGAGGAAGGTGGAGGAAGTTGAGCAGCTAACTGCTGTAAAGAAATCAATGGGCTGAAGAGAGCTGAGTGGTTTATTAAGAGTTATCCCCTTTCCTAGAATGCACATTCAACCAGGATCTGGGTAGGATCTTTTATCCAATCTCTATAGAAACCAGCTGTACACTATGAAAGATAAAAGCTTTCATTGCAAGAGAATGATAACAGAACAATCTCGCCAAGTTGCTTATTTCGTGTAGTATAACTAATTAAAGCAGTTTAATAACTTAAGAAACTGCATTCAGACGACATCTGATCTTTCACAGACTGACATAATGTCGGAGATGGAGACATTTTTTTTTTCACTCTACCTCTGAGAAAAACTGATTCTACTCTGATCAAATTCTGATCAGCAAATTGGACCGTTTTTCTCGGACGGAGAGAATTATAGCATGCCCCTACCCTTATATAGCCATTCTGATTTGAATTCGATTTTTCAAAGTAAGTACACTAGCTTCATCAGGTCTAAATTATCTACAATTTAATAAAAATATATTTTATGAGTGCTATCACGGAGACCATTCTAGTTATAGATTGATTTTCCCATTCTAAAGGCATCTCTTCTATCTACCTAGTGCTTTCTACTGACCGGGGGGGGGGGACACAAAACAGCTGGCTATAGATGGGTGTTTGGTGTAACCACTTTGAGATAGCTTTTTTTTCCAGTTGGAGGGGAGTTAATTTACATATTTTTTTTCCCATGGAGCATTGCCTGTAAATAAGTCATCATTCATAGGCTGGATTTCTTGACAGCTCCCAACTTACGACACTGGTAACACATGCTTTGATATTAGTAGTCAGCAAAGCTCCAGCACTTTAGATGCCAAATTTTGCTGTAGACCGTTGCCGTTATTATTATTGCTTTGTTTTGTTGCATTGTTATGTAAATTAGTCGAGATATTGTCTGCAAAAAAATGCACAACTAATCTTTTAATCGATCTAAGCAAAAAAAATGTAATCCAAGTGGCGACGCTCTATTGTACTTCCTGCCGGCCCCAGACACTTGTGTCCTCCGAGCACGTTCCGCTAACCAATCTTACCCTTAACCAAATGGAAGAAAATTGTTCTGTTTGTCTGTAGAAAACAAACAAATGCAAAATGACTCAGACAGAATTTACAACTAATCTGAAAGTCTGCAAAGTAACTCATAAAGAAGCTGAACTGTACGTAACTTTCTGCTGCCTGGATCCAATGGGTTAATCTAATATAAAAAGCTGAGTGTGTGTGTGTGTGTCCGCTAAAGGAATTCGCACCGTCGCATTTACAATCACAACATTTTGCACAGACGCCTCATGTGACCCAGGGAACGTCATAGACTAAATTTTGACAGGAAAATTTAACCCCGCGCTTTACAGTTACTCTCCAAAAAAATCTGCCTCCATTAAAGTCAATGGAGCTGCGAGCTATTAGGTTATTAATAGGAGCTGTGATTGGTTGCTATACTAACAATGTCTTTCGTTCCTATAAGAAGCTTATGTGTGAGGTAATATGATGTCGGTGGAGAGACGGATAGAGAGAGACAGAGACAGAAAGAGACAGACAGGGAAAAAGATGGATAGAGAGAGACAGACAGTCAAAGAGACAGACAGAGGCAGAGAGACACAGACAGACAGGGAAAGAGACAGGGAAACAGACAGACAGAGAGAGACAGACAGGGAAAGAAACAGACAGACACAGACAGAGGCAAGGAAAGAGACAGACAAGTAATGAGACGGAGAAAGAGACAGAGACAGACATGGAAAGAGACAGACGGGGGAAAGAGACAGACGGGTAAAGAGACAGATGGGGAACGAGACAGATGGGGAACGAGACAGACGAGGAACGAGACAGACGGGGAACGAGACAGACGGGGAACGAGACAGATGAGGAAAGAGACAGATGAGGAAAGAGACAGACATGGAAAGAGACAGATGAGGAAAGAGACAGACAGGGAACGAGACAGACTGGGATCGAGACAGATGGGGAACGAGACAGACGGGGAATGAGACAGATGGGGAACGAGACAGATGGGGAACGAGACAAACGGGGAATGAGAGAGATGGGGAAAGAGACAGACAGACAGACACAGAGATAGACAGAGACAGACAGAGAGATTGATACAGACAGAGACACAGTGACAGACATCAGACACAGACAGACAGAGGCTAGGAGAGAGACAGAGAGACAGTTACTATCTTAGGCAACGCCCGGTTACTACAGCTAGTTAGTTAATATAAGCAACATTCCAAAATCATAATTATTGCCCTATTAGAATTCTGGGCCCCTCCTTATTTTATATCTTTTGTCCTGATCTACTAGAATAGAGTGGAAAGTGTCTGCAAAAAGTTTTTCTTAGTTTGGAGGACTCAGGTGGCTTTGGATACTTTATTGATCCCATGTCACACCGAAGCGCGCAGCGCAACACAAAGGTAACAACGGGAATTGTATAGAAGGAAGGCAATGGCAATAGGGAGAGGAGATACCTCCTGCAACTCAGAACCCTGTGCTTCTTAGGGGTACTTTAGACGTTGCGACATCGCATCCGAAATATCGTCGGGGTCACGTCGTTAGTGACGCACATCTGGCGCTGGTAACGACATCGCAACGTGTAAATCCTTTGTGCGACGATAAACGATCGCAAATGCGTCGAAAATCGGTGATCTGTGTAGCGTCGGTCATTTTCATAATGTTGAGTTGACCGCAGGTACGATGTTGTTTGTCGTTTCTGCATCGCTGTGTGTAAACCCGCAGGAGGGACAAACATCTCCTTACCTGCGTCCCGCCAGCAATGAGAAAGGAAGGAGGTGGGCGGGATGTTATGTCCCGCTAATCTCCGCCCCTCCGCTTCTATTGGCTGGCCAATTAATGACGTCGCAGTGACATCGGTGTGACGCCAACTTTTCATGGTAGACTAACAACTGCGCTATATGCTGGGTCATCGCGATCCACGCATGCGTGCAACCGCGTAATATTTCAACAGCATGGGCGCAACCACGGAAAATTTCAACTGTTCATGGTAGATATAGATAGATAGATAGATAGATAGATAGATAGAGGGATAGATAGAGGGATAGATAGATAGATAGATAGATAGATAGATAGATAGATAGATAGATATAGATAGAGGGATAGATAGATGGATAGATAGATAGATAGATAGATAGATAGATATTCAAAAAATCAGAAGGCAGCACTCCATTTTTCTTCAGGTTTTTCTTTCTTTAATGACCGATAACATAGGACGTTTCGGTCAGAGACTGACCTTTCTCCAATCTTTCTCTGCCTTCTGATTTTTTTAATATATTGAATGGACGGTAGCATGCTGTTTGTGAAGGATGTTTGCACCCAACTATATTCTCTCGGTGCTGCTCTGAAAAATTTATATTATATATGTATATATATATATATTAAATGTGATATATAGATACATGTGTGTGTATATATATATAGATCGATAGTAAAAAAAAAACAATCTGATATAAGCAATGATGAGTCATTTTTTTGACCACATATTCACCTTCATATCAAAATAGTAGACAGCCCCAGTGATTTTGAGAATCTCTTACAACCAAAAGAGATTGTCCAAAGTGGGCAATCCATAAAAGCGCCTTTTTAGACATCTATGCGATTCCATTCCAAGTGTAAGACCCATGGGCTGGCAAGGACTAGAACCACCTCTAAGGCCTAAAACACACTTACGCAAAGAAAACGTACGTGTCTTACGATCCGTTTTTCGGGTCCGTGTTCCGATTTTTAGAGGCGTTTCTCCGGTACGTATGACATCCGTGTTGATGGCGTATGCTGTCCGTGTGTGCGTGTGGAATGACCATGTGTGCATGTGGCATGAACGTGTATGTGTACATGGAATATCCGTGTCCGAGTGACAGCGATGTAGTCACAGGTGACTTGCTGTCACAGTTGGAGGATCCAGCAGTGGCCGCGAGTTACCTCAGTGACAGCTCAGCTGATCGCGCGGCTGTCTTCAGTTGCTGCGTGGAGCTGACAGGAGCGGCGATGTCTTCTGCAGCTCCTGTCACCTCCATGTAGCAGAGTTGGATGCGACGTTGGACCTCTGTGGATTACGTGGACATGGAGGGGTTTTTCGTGCTTAATAAAGTGGTGAACGAGGGTATTTGTTAGTGTTTTTTATTGCAAATAAAGGATTTTTCAGTTGTGTGTGTTTATTTACTGTAACTTACAGATTACTCATGGAAGGTATCTCGGGGAGACACCTGCCATGATTAATCTAGGATTTAGTGACAGCTATGGGTTGCTGCCATTAACTCCTTATTACTCCGATTGCCAACGCACCAGGGCAAATCGGGAAGAGCCGGGTACTGTCCCAGAACTGTCGCATATAATGTATGCGGCAATTCTGGGCGGCTGCTGACTGATATTGTTAGGCTGGGGGGCTCCCCATAACGTGGGGCTCACCATCCTGAGAATACAGCCTTCAGCCATATGGCTTTATCTGGCTGGTATTAAAATTGTGGGGGACCGCACACCGTTTTTTTTAATTATTTATTTATTTATTTATTTTACTGCACAGTATAGACCCGCCCACCGGCTGCTGTGATTGGGTGCAGTGACACAGCGGTCACTCAGCGTGGGGGGCGTGTCTGACTGCAACCAATCACAGGCACCTGTGGGCGGGGAAAGTAGGGAATATGAGATTGATTAATGAGCGGCCGGCTTTTTCAAAGTAATTGTTGCCGCGCATTCTCTGCACAGCTGTTCCTCGCAGCACTGGTGATCGGGGAGCGGTAAGTATGAGCCGGGGGAAGAAACAGACCGAGCGCCAATGTAAGTATGACTGAGAACATCATGAAAAAAGGTAAGTATACCGAATTTAACAAAAAAAACCAAAAACATTGTTCGTTTAAAAACGCACACGGACGAAACGTGCTGAACACGGACATACTCCGTGTGCGGTCCGTGCAGGCACGGACCCATAGACTTTAGCGGGTCCATGCCTGCGTGATGCTGGCCAAAAACGGACATGTTGTTCGTGTCGAAAAGCGCACACACGTACTTACCACACGGACACACGTTCCGTGTGATTTTACGTGTGTGTGCCATCTACCATTGAATAACATGGGTCTCCGTATCTCCGTGTCTCCGGTACGTGCAAATACGTACCGCACACGTAAAAACGGATGTGTGTTGCGGGTCTAAAACATGTACAGAGTCCTTAACCCTGACCTAATTCATGGCCATTTTTTGCATTGATGTACACTTGGAAGAGTTTTTTTGGGTACTTTCTTAGCCTCGGTGATTCAGACGAAAGCATCTTCCTACACTCAACAGATATCCTGCCCGCCTATCTCCTTCTGTGCAGTGGATGACACATAATGCTTTGCACATACACCACATAATTTTTCAGTACATGGTTAAAGCCCTAGTGAGAATAGAGCTAGAATAGTTCATAATGGTAAAATGCTAGCCGGTGCAAGCTCCCAGTATGCTACCAGCGCCGAATGAAGGCGGCCGACCTCGGAGTCCGAATGGCTGGCATGCAACGCTCTCTAACCTCCATAATGACTACCACAGGGAAAAAAATATGACCAGATGCAATTTTGCCTAGCTACAATGTCTGATCACTGGCGGTTGGAAAAGTCCAGTCAACTTTTTGAGTTGCCTTTATGTGTTAACCTTTTAAAGGGGTAGTCCAGGACTTTTATATTCATGGCCTATGCTTAAAATAGATCATCAATACCAAATAAGTAGGGGGTGAATGTGTAGTACCCAACTGCGGCCACTATATAGTTGGCTGTATTGTGCAGCTCCGCAATGGAGTCTTTCCAGCCAGTCTCAGACTAGAGTGGCAGAGGCCCACCAGTAACATTGACTCTGTGGGCCCACTGATCAACTACATGATGCAGAAGAAGTTGACCCAGATTGAACTGAATATGGGAAATCGCTCCTCCACCAATGCCCCCATCTAGCCCGTCAGTTTTCCTGTTGGACCTGCCCTTTGACTTCCGTTGGGTTTCCACATGAGGCGTAGCTCTGCTCCAATAACCAGGCCCTTCCCGCTTGAACAACAGGGAGTCTAGTTCTCTCAGAACATTCATTCCTAAAACTACCCGAAGGTCCTGTTTGGCCTGGGTTTTCACCAGAAACATCCCCTTGGCACCTTCACATTCATAAAGGCAACCCCTGTCACTGGAATCTCCTCATTATTAGCTGCCAAGAGATTACTCCGATGCCCAAATTCCGGTTTAACCAGCTGCCCAAAGTGTTCTTCAAAGTATCCCACTGGCATAGTGGTCATTTCTGATCCCATCTTTGGGGGGTAAGTGACAAACTACTGCAGAGGGGCCCACCAGAGAATTCTCCTGCCTTCGTGTGGGCCAGTCCGAGCCTGTTTCTAGCTGTCGGCACCAGAAATAGCTGGGTGTTGCACCTCCACCAATCAGATACTGATGACCTATCCTAAGTATGGTTCGAGCAATGTAAAGGTTTGGACAACCCCCTTTAAATTTTATTTGGTACAGCCCCCCTAAAACAGAGTGCATCCTCTAATTATAATGTTGATAGGGACTAAAGCAAAACTGGATACTGTCTTAAAACAGATTTTCCAAGACATTAATATTGATTGCCTATCCTAGGTAATGGCAGCGGGGGTCCAACTCTGGCTGTCACCCCAATTAGGTGAAGGGGGCACATCTCCGTAAAAATATTTTTTTTTAGCTTCACAGTTTCAATTATAGGAAGGATACTGAGCTGCAGTACCAGGTGCAGAAATGTGTATGGCACCGTAGGGGAGTAGTACTCAGTCAGCAGATCGGTGGGTCCACTGGGAGCAGCCCCCCACTGGTTTGACACTGATGGCCTATAATAAGGCAAATATAATCAGATTTCACCAAAAGGAGGAGAACATACCAATTCCTATTATGACAATCAAATGTAATTTTCAAACATGATGACTACGGGGTTTTCAGAAATCCCCATTGCAAAGTAGTAAGATTTCATCGAGGTCTCGCTCTTCTGTACAGTTCATCAAGAAATCCTCTTTTGACCTTGGATCGGTATTTCTCACTTGTGTGGTGTTAGATACAGCAGATGGGTTTATGGCTTAAAGCTCACTAGAGGAAAGAGAGTTTTAATGTTATTCACACCAAGTGTGATTTAGTAACTCAGGGGATGACCTGTCCTTCAAAACCGCATCCCATCCTTTTGATGTCTCTGATGACCTGGCTACTAGATAGAAGATAGATACAATGAATGGTCACATTATTAGTGACACTTGCCGAATCACGGTTGGACTTCAGAGTGCAGCATGAAATCAAGTGAACGATTTTTCCTTGGATTTTTTCAATGCAAATCCACGTTAGGATGAGAAAATCCAGCGATCTCGGCAACTTAGAATAGGATATAGTCATCGGTGCTAAACTAGAGGGGCCAATATTTAAAAGTGGCAAATTTGTGAGATTCTTAATGTGTAGTGGGGCACTGTGGGATCATCATACTGTGGGGCAAGGACACTGTGGTTCCTACTGTTTGATGTAGCACTGTGGGAGTTCATATTGCACGTCAGAGCACTGTGAGGGCCTTATACTGTGTGGCAGGGCACTGTGAGGGCTTCATACTGTGTGGCAGGGCACTGTGAAGGTTTCATACTGTGTGGCAGGGTATGTCGACGGTGTCATACTGTGTGGCAGGACACTGTGAGGGCCTTATACTGTGTGGCAGGGCACTGTGAGGGTTTCATGCTGTGTGGCAGGACACTGTGAGGATTTCATACTGTGTGGCAGGGCATTGTGAGGGTTTCATACTGTGTGGCAGGGCACTGTGAGGATTTCATACTGTGTGGCAGGGCATTGTGAGGGTTTTATACTTTGTGGCAGGGCACTGTGAGGGTTTCACACAGTGTCGCAGGGCACTGTGAGGGTTTTGTACTGTGTGGCAGGGCACTGTGAGGGTTTCATACTGTGTGGCAGGGCACTATGAGGGCATCATACTGTCTGGCAGAGCACTGTGAGGACTTCATACTGTGTGGCAGGGCACTGTGAGGACTTCATACTGTGTGGCTGGGTACTGTGATGGTTTCATACTACGCTGCATAGCACTATGAGGGCATCATACTGTCTGGCAGAGCACTGTGAGGACTTCATACTGTGTGGCAGGGCACTGTGAGGACTTCATACTGTGTGGCTGGGTACTGTGATGGTTTCATACTACGCTGCATAGCACTATGAGGGCATCATACTGTCTGGCAGAGCACTGTGAGGACTTCATACTGTGTGGCAGGGCACTGTGAGGACTTCATACTTTGTGGCAGGGCACTGTGAGGGTTTCATACAGTGTCGCAGGGCACTGTGAAGGTTTTGTACTGTGTGGCAGGGCACTGTGAGGGTTTCATACTGTGTGGCAGGGCACTATGAGGGCATCATACTGTCTGGCAGAGCACTGTGAGGACTTCATACTGTGTGGCAG
This sequence comes from Anomaloglossus baeobatrachus, assembly GCF_048569485.1. Classification (NCBI taxonomy): domain Eukaryota; kingdom Metazoa; phylum Chordata; class Amphibia; order Anura; family Aromobatidae; genus Anomaloglossus; species Anomaloglossus baeobatrachus. Next base: position 174,058,431 of record NC_134362.1, read on the forward strand.
GGCACTGTGAGGACTTCATACTGTGTGGCAGGGCACTGTGAGGACTTCATACTGTGTGGCTGGGTACTGTGATGGTTTCATACTACGCTGCATAGCACTATGAGGGCATCATACTGTCTGGCAGAGCACTGTGAGGACTTCATATTGTGTGCAGGGCACTGTGAGGACTTCATACTGTGTGGCTGGGTACTGTAATGGTTTCATACTACGCTGCATAGCACTATGAGGGCATCATACTGTGTGGTAGGAGACTGTGAGGATTTCAAACTTTGTGACAGGACACTGTGGGGTCATCAGGAAGTTTGACACAGGCACTGTGGGGGCATCGTAATTTAGGGCACAATACGTGGCTCATTCTGTGTTGCAGGAGCATTGTGGGCCAGATACATTAAGATGTCTCCACAGTTCCTATGCCACACTTCATAACAATGAAGCATTGTAACGTGTGGCGTGCGTGACTGTGATTGCATTATACTGTGTGTGGGGGCAATTATGCAGTATCATATTGTGTGGGGGCAGCTTGGGGCAAATTGTGTGGGAGTATCCACTAAGGGGACATCCTACTGTGTGTTGGGGCATCTTTGAGGCACAAAATCCTGAGGAAGGGCATGGTGTGGGTATCATCCTGTGTACTGAGGCATCATACTGTATAGGGGCCATAAAAGGGGTACCACAGTGAGTGGAAACACTAAGGGGCTTCACTAAGCTCACTATTTTTTCAGTCAAGCACAAGAAGCAGAGGCAGGTGGGTGGCTTAAGATTAGAGTATGTTGCTTAGCATGCCACTTTACATGCCCCTCTTTACTGTCTTACATATACTAATGTAAATATATTTACTTGGCAATTTTTCTTAAATCCTTCTTTAAAAACACAGCAATTGCAATTTTTTTCTGTTTTACGAAAAAGTCTATGGAGAGAGCTTCAAATTCAGATGCATCAGTATTAGAGATGGTCTATAGGCCACGTCCGTAATCTGGGGTAAGTGGATGGGAGCCCCCTGAGAATTGCTTCTTACCTCCCACTATGACTCTTTTTTTTATTATCCGACCTAGTGCAATGTCACCTGTGCATCATACGGCAACAATGACATCAATAGAACAGCCAAGGATGCTGTACCCTGCTCCTTTCCAGAGGCCACGGATTACTGACATGGCCGACGATTCAAGTCCTAAGAATTGAAGAATCTAGGAAAACCTGCACTCGCAGGGAATTTGACCCAATGGCCCTTGAGGTCCTTTCCAAGTCTACCATTTTATGATTCTACTAGAAGGTGGCCCGATTCTACGCATCGGGTATTCTAGAATTTACGTATTGTGTAGTTCATGTATGATTTTTGTTATATATATATATATATATAGATGTTGTTGTGTGTAGTTACCAAGTGTTTGTGTAGGGCGCTGTACATGTTCTGGGTGTTGTCTGGGTGTGACGGGGGGTGAGAGCGGTGTTGTATGTGTGTTGCGTGTGTTGCGTTGTTTGTGGAGCGCTGTGTGTCTGTAGCGTTGTGTGTGTGTTGCGCGGTTTGTGTGTGTGTGGTGTGTTTTGGGGAAGGTATATTTTGTGCAATGTGTGTGTTATGCGGTATGTGCGTATATTTGTGTGTGCCGCGGTGTTTGTGTGTTGGGTGTTGTGTGTGTGCAGCGTTGTCTGTGTGTGTGGGTGTCTGTGTAGGGCAGTTGTTTGTGGTTCCCAGTGTGTGTGTGTGGTGTGTTGTGCAGTGCGCGCGCGTGTGTGTGTGTGTGTGTTGGGGGGAGGTGTGCACTTCCCATCGTGCTCCATCCCCCATGCAGCGCACTCCCCATCGTGCTCCATCCCCCATGCAGCGCACTCCCCATCGTGCGCCATCCCCCATGCTGCGCACCCCCCATCGTGCTCCATCCCCTATGCTGCGCACCCCCCATCGTGCTCCATCTCCCATGCTGCACACTCCCAAACGTGCTCCATCCGCCATGCTGCGCACTCCCAAACGTGCTCCATCCACCATGCTGCGCACTCCCAAACGTGCTCCATCCGCCATGCTGCGCACTCCCAAACGTGATCCATCCGCCATACTCCGCACTCCCCATCGTGCTCCATCCCCCATGCAGCGCACTCCCCATCGTGCTCCATCCCCCATGCAGCGCACTCCCCATCGTGCTCCATCCGCCATGCTGCGCACTCCCAAACGTGCTCCATCCGCCATACTCCGCACTCCCCATCGTGCTCCATCCCCCATGCAGCGCACTCCCCATCGTGCTCCATCCCCCATGCAGCGCACTCCCCATCGTGCTCCATCCGCCATGCTGCGCACTCCCAAACGTGCTCCATCCGCCATGCTGCGCACTCCCAAACGTGCTCCATCCGTCATGCTGCGCACTCCCAAACGTGCTCCATCCGCCATGCTGCGCACTCCCAAACGTGCTCCATCCGCCATGCTGTGCACTCTCAAACGTGCTCCATTCGCCATGCTGCGCACTCCCAAACGTGCTCCATCCCCCATGCTGCACACCCCCCATCATGCTCCATCCCCCATGCTGCACCAGCATCAGCCTCTCTACCCGCAGCATCAGCCTCTCTGCCCGCAGCATCAGCCTCTCTCCTCCCAGCATCAGCCTCTCTACCCGCAGCATCAGCCTCTCTCCTCCCAGCATCAGCCTCTCGGTCCCCAGCATCAGCCTCTCTGTCCCCAGCATCAGCCTCTCTGTCCCCAGCATCAGCCTCTCTGTCCCCAGCATCAGCCTCTCTGTCCCCAGCATCAACCTCTCTCCTCCCAGCATCAGCCTCTCTCCTCCCAGCATCAGCCTTTTCTGTCCCCAGCATCAGCCTCTCTCCTCCCAGCATCAGCCTTTTCTGTCCCTAGCATCAGCCTCTCTCCTCCAAGCATCAGCCTCTCTCCTCCCAGCATCAGCCTCTCTCCTCCCAGCCTACCCCAGCCTCAGCCTCCCCCAGCATCAGCCTCTCTCCTCCCAGCATCAGCCTCTCTCTCCTCCCAGCATCAGCCTTTTCTGTCCCCAGCATCAGCCTCTCTCCTCCCAGCCTACCCCAGCCTCAGCCTCCCCCAGCATCAGCCTCCCCCAGCATCAGCCTCTCTCCTCCCAGCATCAGCCTCTCTCTTCCCAGCATCAGCCTCTCTCCTCCCAGCCTACCCCAGCCTCAGCTTCTTCCAGCATCAGCCTCTCTCCTTCCAGCATCAGTCTCTCTCCTCCCAGCATCAGCCTCTCTCCTCCCAGCCTACCCCAGCCTCAGCCTCCCCCAGCATCAGCCTCTCTCCTCCCAGCATCAGCCTTTTCGGTCCCCAGCATCAGCCTCTCTCCTCCCAGCCTACCCCAGCCTCAGCCTCCCCCAGCATCAGCCTCTCTTCTCTCAGCCTCCCCATCCCAGCCTTCCCCAGGATCAGCCTCTCTCCTCCCAGCCTCCTCCAGCACGCCGTGCTCCTCTGCCGACACTCACAGATCCGATCGCATACACTCACACACACACACCCGATCGCATACACTCACACACACCCGATCGCATACACTCACACACACCCGATTGCATACACTCACACACACCCGATCGCATACGCTCACACACACCCGATCGCATACACTCACGCACACACATTGACGTTATTGCACATACGCGCTCACACTCACAACATCCGGAGATACCACATGCTTCTGGCCATGTGATCCTCCGGCAGGTCCTGGAAGCTCACAGCATAAATCGCCGCCGAGAAGCAAGCGATATCCCAGGATGTTGTGAGTGTGTGGATGCGATGTGATGTGTGTGTGAGGTGTGTGTGAGAGTGAGTGTGATCTGATGTGTGTGTGTGTGTGTGTGCTGTTATGTGTGTGCGTGTGTGTATGTTCCGCCGCTGCAGGACCTTGATGCGCTGGTAACTATGCTACCATGGTTACCAGCGTATCTCGTCCCCCGCTCGCATGGGAGCCCACACCAGCATACGCCGGCCAGCCCCAGCAATGCGAGGGTATGTGTCGGCTGGTTTGGCGCCGTACGCTGATGTGGGCTCCCGGCGGTACAGTACTCACCTGTGAGTCGTGGCTCCGTGACCGTGTCGGTTCGGGGAATGCGTGGGGGGGTGGGGCCAGAGCTAGCGTGCATTGCATGAGGGGGGCGGGGCGTGGCCGAGTTGCCAATGCCTGCAGGGTGCCGGGGCGAGAGGCCAATCTGTGGGGGGCGGAGCCTGTGCGAGCGGCCGGCCAATCCGTGTGGGGGCGCAGCCTGGGCGAGCAGCCAATCCGTGCGGGGGGGCGGGGCCATGGCGAGCTTAGCGGCCAATCAGCTTTGTGTCATCGTAAGGACACAATTTTGGAGCAAGACAGACAGACAGACAGACAGAATAAGGCAATTATATATATAGATGAATTGTATCATCTCTAATCCGTATTCTATGAGTACCATGTTTTCCCGAAAATAAGACGGTATGTTTTGCTGTGAAAGATGCGTTAGGGCTTATTTTTAGGGGATGCCTTATATTTTCCCATTAACAACAATCCACATTTATTCTTCAATAAGAAAATGAACATTTAGTCAAATCTAATTGTTGCGGGCGGAGGAGGGGACGCTGCGCTCTCCCACTGCTCGGGTCCGGCTGCCGCGGCTGTTGCGGCCTGCCGCTGCTCGGTGGCTCGAGCGATGGGCCGGATCCCGGGGACTCGAGCGGCGCTCCTCGCCCGTGAGTGAAAAGGGGAATTGGTGTTTTGGGATAGTTTATTGTCCGTGACGCCACCCACGGTTGTGGTGATTTGTTAACACCACCGCTGCTCTGTGTGGGGAGCCCGGGAGTGATGGTATGGAGCAGCCAGTTGTTGATGTGCCCTCCGTGGGTAGGGGTTGTGATGCTCCCGGGGCCCGGTGAAGGGATTGGGATGGTGGACAGGCGGGTCTGGGGCCTGTGGAGGTGCAGGGGTGCAGGGGCAGCGCTGTGCCGCACGGCACGGAGGTACTCACTCAGCCACTAAACACGACACAGTTCTCGGTAAACAAACGGCTGGTTGGACGGGTCCCTCGGACGGTTCACGGTGCTGATGTTCCCTGCAGTTAGCGGTGACGGTCTCTTCCCTGCACCTATGTAAAGTCCTTTTGGTAGCGATGGGTTCCCACCGGTTACCCACTCCTCGGCTTCAAGCTGGGCCGAAGGAGCTCTACTCTTGCCCGCAGGCGCTGGCCCTGGGAAACTGGTGCCCTGGCGGTGGCGGTGTCTCCCCTTCACAGTCGGGCTGTTGCCTTCAATCGGGACTTGGTTGTTAGGAGACAGACGTCCCCTTCACTGACGGATTTGGCAAATTATGGCGACTCCTAGCCTTGCCGGGATCCGAAAGGCCCCTGCCCTGGTGCTGACTGTTCTTCGTATACTGCTCCGGTACCGCCGGGTCACCACCCGTCCGCGGTCCTTCCAGCAACCTCCGAGCAGTCCCCCTGCAGACTCTCACCGCCGTCTGCTGACCTTGCTGTCACGGTCCGGGGCACACACCCGGACTAACTTCAGGCTTTACAAACCGTTTCTTTTCACTTTTCTTCAGCTTCTCTCCTAAGCTCCTCTACCACTTCCTTCTACTTTCACTTCCCTAGCTTAACTCTGTTCTTGCTTCTCACTCAAGCTCTGCCTGAGGTCAACTCCACTCTAGCCCTCAGCTAGACTTCAACTGCCTGGTTTTCCCGCCTCCAGGGCTGTGAACTCCTCGGTGGGCGGAGCCAACCGCCTGGCCCACCCCCTGGTGTGGACATCAGCCCCTGGAGGAAGGCAACAAGGATTTTGGGTTAGCTTGGTGTACCTGCAGGGAATGTGGGGTGCGTGTGGTGTTGTGACCTGTGACCCCTGGCTTGCCCAGGGCGTCACGTTACCCCTTAGCAAAACGCAGACCGTCCTCGGGCTGCCTGTCCAACACCGGTTTTATTTTCCTTTTTGTTTTCTGTGAAAATAGAAAAACGGTAACATATTTACAGTTTATGGCATCATCCCACATCGGGAGGTTCAGTTCTTCAACGTTGCAAACGGTAACATTAAACGGTTGTGGCTGCCGCTCTCTCCCACCCAAGTAACCTGGCCCTGATGCTGCCCCTAAAACCCAGGCAGCACCCCTTGACCCCAGTCCAGCACAAGTTACCCGAGCGGGATCTGTCCTTCCCCTCCAGAGGGTAGCCTGCTCTGCTGTGGGCCCTCCCTCCAACCTGCCTCTCCGGAGGCGGTAATTGCGGAAACGGTAACGGTAACACAACTTATTTACAAGCCACTAACGTCTGTGGTTGCCCTGCAAGTTCACGGGCTTGTCCATGAGCAGTTCCTCATGCAAACTTTTCAAACGGTCCCCACGGGGACAACGGTGCCGGCAACGGCCGGTTTTCAAATCACATGTGAATCAGGTAAACTTCGGTAATCAATTTCTCATTTTTCAAACTTTTAAACGAACACACTGGTGGTCCCAACGGGGACGGTGCAACGGTGCTCCGCTGCCGCTATTCCGAGTCCTCCACTTCACCTGCGGGAGGGGGCGCGGCGCTCACACGGGACTCCTGGCTGCCCCGTAACTTTGCATCCAGCGCGAACCACCCCCTCTCTCCACAGTGCCGGGTGTACTGCACGATGTCGCCCGGCATCAGGTTACGACCGGGATGCTCTTCAGGCAGGTGGGCATTCACATCCCGCTGGGCTATAAACATTTCGGCCTCCAGGCCTGGTTCATATATAAACCCATAGCCCCGGCGGACATCAAACCGCCTCACCTGCCCTTCGTACAGCGGGCCCCGGACACGGAACGTTTCCTGACGGAGGCTCTCTTTTTCTCTGATTGCACGGGCCACCAGCTCCGCTTTCTTCCTCTCCCTCTCACCGATCTCCGGGCCCAACGGTACCGGCTCCCTGTCCCAGTACGGCGCTGCTGCGAGCTCCGGCGCACGGGTCGGGCCCCGCAAGACCTGTTTGACATTGCCCATGTCGCGGGCGGGGAGGAGGGTGTCAGCACACTACGCTCACCCCTTCTGCTCGGGTCCGGCGGCTGCTGCTCAGTGGTGGCTCGAGCGGTGGGCCGGATCCCGGGGGTTTCTCGAGCGGCACTCCTCGCCCGTGAGTGAAAAGGGGATTTTGGTTGGGGAGATTGTTTATGGTCCGTGACGCCACCCACGGTTGTGGTGATTGAGTGTACACCACCGCTGCTCTATATGGGGATCCCGGGGATGGCGAGGCGGAGCAGCCAGTTGTTGTGTTGTCCCTCCGTGGGTAGGGGTTGGTGATCCCGGGGCCCAGTGGGGTGCAGGGGCGCAGGGGCAGCGCTGTGCCTTGCGGCACTGAGGTACTCACTCAGCCAGTAAACACGACACAGTTCTCGGTAAACAAACGGCTGGTTGGACGGGTCCCTCGGACGGTTCACGGTGCTGCGGTTCCCTGCAGTTAGCGGTGACGGTCTCTTCCCTGCACCTTTGAAATGTCTGTTTGGTAGCGATGGCTTCCCACCGGTTACCCGCTCCCCGACTACAATCTGGGCCGGAGGAGCTCCACACTTTGCCTGCAGGCGCCGGCCCTGGGAAACTGGTGCCTTGGCGGTGGCGGTGTTTCCCCGTTGTGGTTGGACCTTTGCCGTCAATCAGGACTTGCTTGTTGGGGGATCTACGTCCCCTTCACTAACGGATTTGGCAATTTACGGCGACTCCTAGCCTTGCCGGGATCCGAAAAGCCCCTGCCTTGGTGCTGACTGCCCTTTGTATACTGCTCCAGACCCCCGGGTACACACAGCCTCCGTGGTCCTTCCAGCAACCTCCAGACAGTCCCACTGCAGACCTTCACCACCGTCTGCTGACCTTGCTGACTCCGTCTGGGCACACAGCCACAGACCAACTTCAGGCTGTCACTTCCACTGATGTTTCACTTTACTCTCGCTCCCTCCTGAGCTACACTCTGTTCACCTCCTACTCCTTCATGTTCATCTCTCGACTCTCTCTCAAGCTCTTCCCTGAGCTGACTCTCTGGTTTTTCCCCGCCTCCAGAGCTGTGACCTCCTCGGTAGGTGGAGCCAACCGCCTGGCCCACCCCCTGGTGTGAATCATCAGCCTCTGGAGGAAGGCAACAAGGATTTGTGGGTTAGCTGGTGTACCTGCAGGGAATGTGGGGTGTGTGTGTTGTTGTGACCTGTGTCCCCTGGCTTGTCCAGGGCGACACATTCCCCCTTAGCAAAACGCAGACCGTCCTCGGGCTGCCCGTCCAACACCGGTTTTATTTTCCTTTTTGTTTTCTGTAAATGTAAAAAGGGGTATAGCATGATAAACGGTAAATTATGTACATTTTTAATAATAACTCTTCCCTTAACGGGAGGCACATTACTTTAACGTTGCAAACGGTTTACGGTTACGGTTTCCGCTCTCTCCCACCCAAGCAACCTGGCCCTGATGCTGCCCCTAAAACCCAGGCAGCACCCCTTGACCCACAGTCCAGCACAAGTTACCCGAGCGGGATCTGTCCTTTCCCTCCAGAGGGTAGCCACCGGTTCCTTTGGTGGCTGGGCCCCAGCCTGCTCTGCTGAGGGCCCTCCCTCCAACCTGCCTCTCCGGAGGCGGCATTGCGGAAAACGGTAACGGCAAACAACTTATTTACAAGCCACTTAACGTTTGTGGTTGCCCTGCAAGTTCACGGGCTTGTCTATCAATAGTCCTCCATGCAAAACAACTTTTAAACGGTCCCCACGGGGACAACGGTGCCGGCTCCAGCCGGTTGCAAATCACACAGATAATCAGGTGAAACTTCGGTATCATTTTCTTATCATTCTTTCAACTTTTAAACAAACATAACAACCACTCTGTACATTCCCTGACCCCTTTTATTCACAGGACGGTCTCCCTGTACCTAAGTGGGGGTCTACCTAGGTTGGAACGGGTGGACCTTTGGGGCCCGGTGTCAGTGGTGCTAGACAGTGGGGTAGAGGGAACAATCGGTTCCTCCTCCCTGCTATAGTGTGGAGCAGGCGGAGGTGTAGGGGAGCTGGGTACAGGTTCATCCCTGGGCACTGGCACTGGTTCTGGCTCACGGTTAACCACTTCTACTACTTCTTCATCCACGGGATGTGGGAACAGTATCACTGGAAGGATCACCGCGCCGTTCTGTGTAGGCCAGTTTGCTGGGAAGTCACCCATTACAGTGTGGATTACCTCTGCTGCCTTCTCCGCTGGTGGAGGAGCCGGTACTTCAGCCTCTGCCTTCAACGCTGGGGGGGCATCTCTTTAGATGGTCCCGGGAAACTGTGGCCAGGGTGCCCCCTTGGTCACGACTGATCTGGTAGGCCTTCCCATCTCCCCATTCTGTGGGTTGTATGACGTAAGGGACTTGCTCCCACTGATCATCCAGCTTGTGGGCCTTCCTTTTCCGTTTCAGCACTACATCTCCTGGCTGGAAAGGGCCTGCGGACGCCTTCTGATTGAACCGGTGCTCTTGCTGTTCTCGACTTCGACTGAGGTTTTTCTCTACATACTCCTGGATTTGCCGGTATTGTGCTCTCCTCCGACTTTCCCACTCCAATAGAACCGCTCCCTCAACAGCATCTCCAGCTTCTTCCACCCGAAGTGGCCAGCACCATCATGGTATGCCCGCAGGACAGTAGCGACGTCAGCTTGAGGGATGACCAACTGGCATATTTTCTCATGAGTCTTCGGGTTGATCAGCTCACGGTACAGCCTCCCTTGGTGTAGGTAAAGTCGTTTCCGTTCTTTCCACAAGCGTCGGGCTTCAGCCGGAGCGGCAGGGTCTATTCCCGTAGCACCTTGTTCCACCAGGGTCTTGACAAGGCGAACAGCCGGCGCTTGGACCTGAGCTTCCTGCCACTCTTGACTGGGCCGTGGGTCCAGATCCACTCGTTGCTGATGTACTTGCACCCTCCCAGTAAGCGGCTGGTGAAACGCAGGCAACTCGATCTCCTCGAGGTCGTCATCCTCGCACCCCTCTTCTGACAAATGGGGCATTCGGGAGAGTGCATCAGCGTTTATGTTGACACGACCGGCTCGGTACTTTATGGTGAAATCATAGTTGGCTAGCCGGGCTACCCACCGCTGCTCCAGTGCGCCCAACTTGGCCGTGTTCAGGTGAGTCAGCGGATTGTTGTCCGTAAACGCGGTGAATGTTGCTGCCGCTAAGTAGTGGCGGAACCGCTCCGTGATAGCCCACACCAACGCCAATAGCTCGAGCTTAAAGGAGCTGTAGTTCTCAGGGTTCCTTTCGGTCGGCCGGAGTTTTCGGCTAGCGTAAGCAATCACCTTCTCCTTTCCGTCCTGGACCTGGGACAGGACCGCTCCTAGCCCCACGTTACTGGCGTCCGTGTGGAGGATGAACGGGCGCCCATAATCAGGGTACGCCAGGACCTCTTCTCCGGTCAAGGCCGCCTTCAACTGGCAAAAGGACTCCTCATGCTTGTTCTCCCACGACAGTGGGGCTCCAATGGGTCTACCACCTTTGGTCTGTCCCACGAGGAGGTCTTGCATGGGGGCAGCCATCTTCGTGTACCCCTTTATAAAGCGCCGATAGTACCGCACCAGACCCAGAAACTGCCTTACTTCCCTCACTGTAGTTGGTGTCGGCCAGCTCTGGATTGCAGTAATCTTCTCAGGGTCGGGGGCGACACCATCCGCACTCACCACATGCCCTAGATACTGCACCCTTGGTTTCAGCAGGTGGCATTTAGAGGGCTTCAATTTCATCCCGTACTTGGCAAGGGACGCGAACACCTCGGCCAGGTGCTCCAGATGGGCTTCATACGTCTGGGAATAAACAATCACATCATCCAAGTACAACAGGACGGTCTCGAAGTTTAAATGTCCCAGACAGCACTCCATCAGCCGTTGGAAGGTCCCGGGGGCATTGCACAGCCCAAACGGCATGCTGTTGAATTCGCAGAGCCCCATCGGGGTGGTGAAGGCGGTCTTCTCCCGGTCCTCTGGGGCCACGGCCACTTGCCAGTATCCGCTGGTGAGGTCAAGGGTCGAGAAGTAGTTTGCAGTTCTCAGTGCAGCCAAAGACTCCTCAATACGAGGTAATGGGTAGGCATCTTTATGGGTTATCTGGTTGATCTTCCGGTAGTCCACACACATCCGCATGGTACCATCCTTCTTCTTGACCAATACCAACGGAGCGGCCCAGGGACTACAGCTGTCCCGAATAACCCCTGCCTCCTTCATATTCCTCAACATATCTTTGGCACACTGGTAATGTGCAGGGGGAATAGGCCTATACCTCTCTTTGATAGGGGGATGTTCACCGGTGGGAATGTGGTGTTGGACCCCCTTGATCTGCCCAAAGTCTAGGGGGTGCTTACTGAAAACCTGTTCGTACTCCTGCACCACCCTGTATACCCCTGCCCTGTGATGTGTAGGGGTATCATCAGTGCCTACATGTAGCTGTTGATGCCACTCCTTTGTTTCCCCCTGGGGTGGGGAAGTGCTGGTGGTAGGTGGGAGTGTGGATGGACTGGCTTCCTGGATAGTGTGAGGGTCCAGGGTGAGCAGCTTGGCAATGGTGGCATACCGGGGAAGCCTGACTTCTTCCTCTCCACAGTTCAGCACTCTCACAGGCACTCTCCCTTTCTTCACATCCACCACCCCTCGGGCGGCCATTACAGTGGGCCAGTGCTCGGAAGGCATGGGCTCCATGATCGCAGGGTAGTCACGCCCCTGAGGCCCTACTGCTGCCCTACACCAGATCATCATCTCACTCCTAGGGGGCACAGTCAATGGAGCAACATCCATCACTCTCACTCCACCAATCTCCCGTCCTGTTGAGCTTACATGCTGGCGGTACATCAGGGCGCGGATCTCACGCTGTACAGCCCTCTGCCGGCTCCCTGCCGCTGTGGCGGCTAGCTGTTGCAATAGGGTCAACACATCAGCCATGCAGTGTTCCATCACATTGGTTCCCAGCACTATTTTCGGGTTATGATCACTGGGCTCATTCATGATCACAATCATACCCTGGTGTTGCAGTTCAGCTTGCCCCACTGTCATAGCCACTTGTTTATACCCCACCTGGGTCAATGGAAGTCCATTAGCGGCAATCAACGTTATACTATTGTCTGGGGGCGCCAGCTCGTCTACGGCCTAATACCGCTGGTACAACGTATACGGTATGGTAGTTACCTGTGATCCAGTGTCCAAGAGAGCCATCACTGGTATGCTGTCCACAGCCACGGGGATGATGGGGCGGGCCCCGATGTATTGGTCCCGCCAGTCCGGGGGGCCACGATGTTCTACTCCTGAGGATTGGCCCGGGGCCCCAGGGGTTGCTCGTTTAACGGGCACTGTCGGAAGTAATGGCCCGGCTTACGGCACTTGTAGCAGATTGGAGGTCTGCTCCGCGGGTTGTTAGCACTTCTCCGCTGCATCCAGGGAACATCCTCGGGACTATCAGCAAGCTGTATCTGTGCTGGAGGCTGAGATCTAGTCAGAGGTTGCAGTGCAGCAAGGATTTTGGCAAGGTCTCCATCCATGCGACGGACCTGGGCTGCCAGCTCTTCTACTGTGCTGCTCGGGGCTGCAGGTATTGGGGAGGTTGGTTTGGCTGAGGCCGCCACAACGGGAGCTGTCTCGACGGGCCACGGGACGGGTTCCAGAACTTCGGCAGCTGGGGGCTGTAGTGCTTTGATGGCCCGCTCCTTCAACACAGCAAAGTCCACATCAGGGTGTTCTAGGGCCCACAGCCGGAGCTGTTTACGATCCTCAGGGGACCTCATCCCCTGCGCAAATTGCTCCACTAACATCTTGTTGCTATCCGCTTCATTAATAGAGTTCACCCGCTTCAGCGTGCGGAGGGCGGTCTGCAGACGTAGAGCATAGTCCCGAATGCTATCCCCAGCTCGTTGCCGGCATTGGTAAAACTGCATCCTCAGCTCAGCTTCAGTCCGGGTCTCGAAGGCAGTCTGTAGCTTCTCAAAGATGGTGGCTACAGAGAGCCGGTCCCCCTCGGCCCAGGTCTCCGCTTCCTGCTCCGCCGCTCCGGTTAACTGGCCTAGCACTATCGCTGCACGTTGCTTATCAGTCAGGGGGTACAGCTCTAGCAACGGGTTAAGCTTTTTCCGGAAAGCCTGTAGGGCATCCGGTTTCCCGTCATACTGCGGTAGCCAGGCAGCTCCGGGCGCATAGGGCAAGGAAAACGGCATGACCTGAGCAAGCGCGGGGGCCGCGGCACCTCCCGCCGGTATGGCCGGGACCTGGGCAGGCCCATTCCCATCCGCGGGTGCCGCTGCGGCTGCGACCACCGCTCCTCCAGCGGCACCGTCGGGCGCAGACATCTTGTTTCCGTCCCCCTTAGCTCTTTCCGGCCCCTCCTCTTTCTGGGCGGGGTCTTGGCCTTCGCGCCTCTACTACTCGAGAAGATGCTCGAGCGGGAACTTTTCGCGCCAAAGATGGCGGCTTCTGAAATTTTTCTGCCGGATACCTCCGGCGGTAACAAGGCGCACCTCTACCAGACGGCAGAGCGGTAAGATCCTGTTCGTGACGCCAAGTTGTCGCGGGCGGGGAGGAGGGTGTCAGCACACTACGCTCACCCCTTCTGCTCGGGTCCGGCGGCTGCTGCTCAGTGGTGGCTCGAGCGGTGGGCCGGATCCCGGGGGTTTCTCGAGCGGCACTCCTCGCCCGTGAGTGAAAAGGGGATTTTGGTTGGGGAGATTGTTTATGGTCCGTGACGCCACCCATGGTTGTGGTGATTGAGTGTACACCACCGCTGCTCTATATGGGGATCCCGGGGATGGCGAGGCGGAGCAGCCAGTTGTTGTGTTGTCCCTCCGTGGGTAGGGGTTGGTGATCCCGGGGCCCAGTGGGGTGCAGGGGCGCAGGGGCAGCGCTGTGCCTTGCGGCACTGAGGTACTCACTCAGCCAGTAAACACGACACAGTTCTCGGTAAACAAACGGCTGGTTGGACGGGTCCCTCGGACGGTTCACGGTGCTGCGGTTCCCTGCAGTTAGCGGTGATGGTCTCTTCCCTGCACCTTTGAAATGTCTGTTTGGTAGCGATGGCTTCCCACCGGTTACCCGCTCCCCGACTACAATCTGGGCCGGAGGAGCTCCACACTTTGCCTGCAGGCGCCGGCCCTGGGAAACTGGTGCCTTGGCGGTGGCGGTGTTTCCCCGTTGTGGTTGGACCTTTGCCGTCAATCAGGACTTGCTTGTTGGGGGATCTACGTCCCCTTCACTAACGGATTTGGCAATTTACGGCGACTCCTAGCCTTGCCGGGATCCGAAAAGCCCCTGCCTTGGTGCTGACTGCCCTTTGTATACTGCTCCAGACCCCCGGGTACACACAGCCTCCGTGGTCCTTCCAGCAACCTCCAGACAGTCCCACTGCAGACCTTCACCACCGTCTGCTGACCTTGCTGACTCCGTCTGGGCACACAGCCACAGACCAACTTCAGGCTGTCACTTCCACTGATGTTTCACTTTACTCTCGCTCCCTCCTGAGCTACACTCTGTTCACCTCCTACTCCTTCATGTTCCTCTCTCGACTCTCTCTCAAGCTCTTCCCTGAGCTGACTCTGGTTTTTCCCCGCCTCCAGAGCTGTGACCTCCTCGGTGGGCGGAGCCAACCGTCTGGCCCACCCCCTGGTGTGAATCATCAGCCTCTGGAGGAAGGCAACAAGGATTTGTGGGTTAGCTGGTGTACCTGCAGGGAATGTGGGGTGTGTGTGTTGTTGTGACCTGTGTCCCCTGGCTTGTCCAGGGCGACACACCCACTGCTGGTACTCTGGGCGACAGGTCCCGCGGTGACGTGGTCTTAGACGCTGCCTTGCATCGGCAACCCGGCGCAACCTCAGCTGAGGTGTGGGGGATGGGCACAGGGGATTTCCGAAGTTGGGCCTTCGGCACGGAGCGGGTCATCGGCTCCGGCTCGGGGACTTTCTCGGAAGATGCCTCCGGTTCAGTTTTCGGAGCCTTACAGGGCAACACCTCCGGTCGACTACGGGCTCCGGCTACAGGTCGGCCCGCCTGGGCAGGCATGCTGGGTATCGCTACCGGTTGCGGTGGTAGCGGGCCTAATGGCGGGGTCACGGCTTCCGAGACGGGTGGCGAGGGAGGCAGCGGGGGGAGAGGGCTTGGACCGGGTCCCGCAGCCATGATGACCGGCCCTTCAAGGGCATCGGGGCGTGGGTCACTCACCCTCCCTTCCTCCGCTTCCTCCTCGCGTCTCCGCACGGTTGCTATAACGTCCGCCATGTTGGTCTCCCACTCCTCCATGAGGAGCTGCATCTTGACCTGCAGCCTTTGGTAGAGCTGCGCGGTCTGGATCTCCACCCACGCCGCGGTTCCAGGCGCGGGGGCTACGGTGTTGCGGGACAGCATCCACATGCTGCTGGCGGCTTCTCCCAGGAACAAGATGTCCGCAGAGTCCTGGCGTCCCTGCCTTTATAGCCGCGTTCACATGCAGCCAGCCGCCATCGCGTCCCCCTTAGCTTCTTTCCGGCCCCTCCTCTATTGGGGCGGGGTTTTTGCCTTCGCGGCTCTGCTACTCGAGAAAACGCTCGAGCGGGAACTTTTCGCGCCAAAGATGGCGACTTCTGAAATTTTTCGGCCGGATACCTCCGGCGGTCACAAGGCGCACCTCTACCCAACGGCAGAGCGGTAAGATCCTGTTCATGACGCCAAGTTGTCGCGGGCTGAGGAGGGGACGCCGCGCTCTCCCACTGCTCGGGTCCGGCTGCCGCGGCTGTTGTGGCCTGCCGCTGCTCGGTGGCTCGAGCGATGGGCCGGATCCCGGGGACTCGAGCGGCGCTCCTCGCCCGTGAGTGAAAAGGGGAATTGGTGTTTTGGGATAGTTTATTGTCTGTGACGCCACCCACGGTTGTGGTGATTTGTTAACACCACCGCTGCTCTGTGTGGGGAGCCCGGGAGTGATGGTATGGAGCAGCCAGTTGTTGATGTGCCCTCCGTGGGTAGGGGTTGTGATGCTCCCGGGGCCCGGTGAAGGGATTGGGATGGTGGACAGGCGGGTCTGGGACCTGTGGAGGTGCAGGGGCGCAGGGGCAGCGCTGTGCCGCACGGCACGGAGGTACTCACTCAGCCACTAAACACGACACAGTTCTCGGTAAACAAACGGCTGGTTGGACGGGTCCCTCGGACGGTTCACGGTGCTGATGTTCCCTGCAGTTAGCGGTGACGGTCTCTTCCCTGCACCTATGTAAAGTCCTTTTGGTAGCGATGGGTTCCCACCGGTTACCCACTCCTCGGCTTCAAGCTGGGCCGAAGGAGCTCTACTCTTGCCCGCAGGCGCTGGCCCTGGGAAACTGGTGCCCTGGCGGTGGCGGTGTCTCCCCTTCACGGTCGGGCTGTTGCCTTCAATCGGGACTTGGTTGTTAGGAGACAGACGTCCCCTTCACTGACAGATTTGGCAAATTATGGCGACTCCTAGCCTTGCCGGGATCCGAAAGGCCCCTGCCCTGGTGCTGACTGTTCTTCGTATACTGCTCCGGTACCGCCGGGTCACCACCCGTCTGCGGTCCTTCCAGCAACCTCCGAGCAGTCCCCCTGCAGACTCTCACCGCCGTCTGCTGACCTTGCTGTCACGGTCCGGGGCACACACCCGGACTAACTTCAGGCTTTACAAACCGTTTCTTTTCACTTTTCTTCACCTTCTCTCCTAAGCTCCTCTACCACTTCCTTCTACTTTCACTTCCCTAGCTTAACTCTGTTCTTGCTTCTCACTCAAGCTCTGCCTGAGCTCAACTCCACTCTAGCCCTCAGCTAGACTTCAACTGCCTGGTTTTCCCGCCTCCAGGGCTGTGAACTCCTCGGTGGGCGGAGCCAACTGCCTGGCCCACCCCCTGGTGTGGACATCAGCCCCTGGAGGAAGGCAACAAGGATTTTGGGTTAGCTTGGTGTACCTGCAGGGAATGTGGGATCGTGTGGTGTTGTGACCTGTGACCCCTGGCTTGCCCAGGGCGTCACATAATCGTCATTACATTCTGGAACATCAACATTCTGTGTTATCCTATTACTGGTTCAGATGCACATTTCCTTATCTGATCTGCTATTCTCATGGTGCAGAACCCGTCCTATAGTGGTGGGTACATACAATATTTACAAAAGTTTAAATTACCTGCTTAAATGAATTATTCTCTATGTACTGCTAAGTCTACCCCCAAAAGAAAGCGGACACCCCCTAAAAGAATCACACTTACCTGACTCCAAACAATTAGAGTTGGCAAGTGAATGGGCTCTCACATACAGATCTGTGTCGCTGTGAGGTCCCCCTGCGTTCTACAGTAGTTGGCTCCCCCTGGTGACTGGAAACAGTATCACTCGTGCGGAGTTATACTTGCACCCAATCTGTATGTGAGAGCTGCAGTGCAACGCAGCTGGAATGGTGAGGGACTCAACAGCGGCACAGATCTCTGTGTGAGAGCCCATCTACCATTGGCACTTGCCAACTCTAACTGTTTGAGATCCGTTGAGTGCGGGGTTTTTTCTTTTGGGGGGGGATCTGCTTTCTTTTAGGGTGTCTGCTTTCTTTGCTGAAGATTTCTGTTGTATTCTCCAACTTTTTTTAGCTACTTGGACACTTTCTTATGGAACCGCACCTCGGACGTATATTTAGAGTAGGGCTTATATTTTAAGCATACTCAAAAAAAAGCCCCCAAAATCCTACAAAGGCCTTTTCCTGGGGTATGTCTTATTTTCGAAGAAATAGGGTATTAGCATCTGTCGCGGGCGGGGAGGGCGCTGCACTCACCACGCTCGGGTCCGGCGCTGCTGCTGCTGCTGCTCGGTGGCTCGAGCGCTGGGCCGGATCCGGGGACTCGAGCGGCGCTCCTCGCCCGTGAGTGAAAGGGGTGGTTTGTTGGTGTTTGGGATGTCGGTTTGTGACGCCACCCACGGTGTGTGGTGAGGTTGGGGCACCACCGCTGCTCCGTACGGGGATCCCGGGAGCGATGACAGGGAGCAGCTGGGATGTTTCTCTCCCCTCCATGGGTAGGGGGATTTTGGTAGTCCCGGGGCCCGGAGTTGTTGTCTGTAAGGTGGGTTGCGGGGCTTGGCCAGGTGTAGGGTCGCGGGGCAGCGCAGTGCCAGACGGCATGGTGGTACTTACTCAGCCAGTAACGCACACGGAGTCTCTGGTAAAACAAACGGCTGGATGGACGAGTCCCACAGATGGCTGCGACGGTCACTCCCGGTAGGTTGGCGGTAATTGTCTCTCCTTGCACCGGTGCTATGTTCTCGGCCCCGATGGCTTCCCACCGGTAACCCGTTCCCCAGCGGTAGGTTGGCTAAGGGAGCCCCTGTTTGGCCACAGGCTCTGGCACTGGGAGCTCTAGCTCTGGCGGTAGCTTTCTCTCCCTCACGGTTTGGACGGTTGCCTTCAGTCGGGTCTTTACTGCTGGGAAACCCCGGAGGTTCCCATCGCTGACGGATGTGACCGGTTTAACGGCGACTCCTAGCCTTGTCGGGATCCGTAGGCCCTGCCGGATGGTGCTGGCTTCTCTTCGCTCCCCGATCCGGTACCGGCGAGCCACCGCCCGTCCCCGGTCCTTACGGTTGTGCGTCAAACGGCCTCTCCTGCAGACGGTCACCACCGTCTGCCAACCTTGCTGTCAGGTGCCCGGGCCACGTACCCGGACACGGCCAGTCAGTTCCTCCACTACCACTTCCCCTGACTCTCACTCTCTACTCCTCTTCTCTAACTCCGACCTTCTTTCCCGCCTCCAGGACTGTGAACTCCTCGGTGGGAGGAGCCAACCGCCTGGCTCCGCCCCACCTGGTGTGGACATCAGCCCCTGGAGGGAGGCAACAAGGATTTGTGTCTGACTTAGATGTTCCTAACCGGGGTGTGGGGTGTGTTGTTGCAGTACCTGTGACGTCCTGGCTTGTCAAGGGCGCCATACATCCATATCTGCATTCCCTTGTACTATTTTTCCCATTTGTCAAAAAAAAAGTATTAATTTTTGGCCGTAAAAAATATGTTTCCAGTTCCATTATGTGTCCATATTACAGACTGGTATTGCATAGCCATATTAAATATACTGTGTGCACTCGGCTTTATGCCATATTCACACATCACAGTATGGCTAGGGCTATTCACGCAAATTTGGTGGCATTCACACATTCGGGGGTCGATCCGAGCATTGATCAGGATTGCTGGCGGAGCATTTAATTTTAGGTAAGGAGGCCGGCGGTGGACAGTGACACTGGTGTGAATGCGGCATTTATGTGAATAGCCGTAGCCATACTGTGGGCTAGGATTTTACACTGTAGATAGGCTTCATGGTGGTACAAGGGTTAAACTTTCCCCCTGTTGATTGCCTCAGCTGTGTGAGTGAATGCCAAAAATTCTGGAAACCACTATGGCTGAGGGCTGTGCAGTCGCTGGTGGAAAGAGGGTAAATATAAGGTTATATTCTCATTTTCACGATGCTTCTTGGTCGCCATGTTAGTTATACGCCTTACACATCTGATGGTTCATTGGAAATATCTGTCAAACATGCTATGATGGTACATGAAGTGGTAACGGGCTCGGCTTTGCTTAATTTAGAGCAGATGGCATTTGGTTTTTGAGAAATTTCTGAAAACTGGTACAAAGGTTGCCCATAACGACGAGGTCAGGCTCTGAGGCCTACAGGCAAATGAAAGCAGAAATCTGGTTAGTTGCTATGGACGAGAGCCCCACTTTTACTAAGTTTGAGCAGATATATGAAGCCATTTAAAAGAAAAACTTTCTTAGTTGCCCATAGCAACCAAGCACAACACAACTTTGATATTTTATAATTTTATGGAAACCTTAAACTTGATATATAGTTGGTTGCCATGAGCAACAAAGACGGACTTTATTTTTTACTGTTTCGCCAATTTGCCTTTGTATATTCTCTTTATGAGTGCTGACGACTTTCATAGAAAGCAAAGTGACACACTATATTCTAGTCAGGTGGTCCAAAATGGCGGAAAATAACTCATGTCCTCTCCTGCGGAGGTGTGAGTGGTCGCTGCAGGAGACTGCAGCTGCTAGTGCCCACGATCAGGGTTCGGGGCGCTGCGGTCTCTGCGGAGAACACTCTCGGCTCCATAGCAATAAATTGACATGCTGCGGCTCAGAAAGCCACACCGCAGGTCGGTTTACGCTGCGGGAAAAACAATCACAGGGGGTTGGAGATTTCTAGAAATCCCATCCACAGCGTTTTGGACAGAGCAAGAACACAGTGCGGCAAAAACGCTGTGAACCCTGGTCATGGGCACGCAGCCTAAAGTCTCCTTCAGATGTTCGTTTTTCTTTTTCTCATAGGCCACGTTCACACTTTGAGTATTTGGTCAGTTTTTTACCTCAGTATTTGTAGCCAAAACCAGCTGTGGAACAATCAGAGGAAAATAAAATATAAACACGGGCACACTTTTTTTTTTA
Source organism: Anomaloglossus baeobatrachus (assembly GCF_048569485.1). Classification (NCBI taxonomy): domain Eukaryota; kingdom Metazoa; phylum Chordata; class Amphibia; order Anura; family Aromobatidae; genus Anomaloglossus; species Anomaloglossus baeobatrachus. The sequence goes on from NC_134362.1 coordinate 174,078,760, forward strand.
CCCACTTCCAGTTTCGGCTTACGAATACTGAGGCAAAAAAACTCACAGGTAGACCCCCTGCGCAAATGTCGCGGGCGGGGAGAACACCGCCGTTGCGCTCGCTAACACTCGGGTCCGGCGCTGCTGCTGCTCGGTGGCTCGAGCGGTGGGCCGGATCCGGGGACTCGAGCGGCGCTCCTCGCCCGTGAGTGAAAAGGGTGGTTGGTTTGTTTGGGGATTTAGTCCGTGACGCCACCCACGGGCTGTGGTGAAGATGGGCACCACCGCTGCTGGTGACGGGGATCCCGGGAGCGATGGTAGGGAGCAGCGGGGATGTTGTTTTCCCCCTCCATGGGTAAGGGTCGGTGGTCCCGGGGCCCGATGGTGTGACGGTGAGGCAGGGTTGGTGAGGTGCAGGGTTGCAGGGACAGCGCGGCGCGGTGCCGGATGGCACGGGTGTACTCACTCAGTAAGAGATGCACAAAGTCCTTGGTAAACCAAACGGCTGGATGGACGGGTCCCGCAGCCGGCTGCAGTGTCTCTCCCCGGACAGGTGTTGGTGGCTGTCTTTCCCTGCACCTTTGTGTACTGTTTGACTACGATGGGTCCCCAACGGTAGTCCGCTCCCCGGTGTATGGATGCCGGAGGAGCCCGTTTGCCCGCAGGCGCTGGCCCTTGGGTCTCTAGCCTTAGGCGGTAGCTGTATACCCTCACGGTGCGGACGGTTGCCTTCTAACGGGTCTTTGGCTGTTAGGAAACCACTGGGGTTCCTGTCACACTCGGATTTGACTGTTGACGGCGACTCCAAGCCTAGTCAGGGTCCGATGGCCCTGCCTGTGTGTGCTGGCTTTACTTCGCTCTCCGGTCGGTACCGGCGGGCCACCGCTTGACCCCGGTCCTACGGTTCCGCGTTGATTCACCACTCCTGCCTTGACAACCTTGTTGTCAGTGCCTGGGCCACAAACCCAGACACTCTCCACTTCACTCCTCTCACTTCAACCTCCTCAACTCAACTGTCACTTTTCCCGCCTCCAGGCCTGTGAACTCCTCGGTGGGTGGGGCCAACCACTTGGCTCCGCACAACCTGATGTGGACATCAGACCCTGGAGGGAGGCAACAAGGGTTTTGTGTTTGGCTAATGTTACTGTCTAGTGGGGGTGGGGGTGTGTGTGTGTTACCTGTGACGACCTGGCTAGCCCAGGGCACCACACAAACACCAGCCCCTAAAAAGGTGTAACCAACCAACCTAAAAACCCTGAGTCACCCCTCTTAGGTCTTGATGTTCACACCCGGGGGCGGAGGCGGTTGGCCACGCCCTCCGAGGAGTTTGGAGAGCCTGAGGCTGGAAAAACACAAACAGATCAGTTAGGGAGTAGAGGAGAGTAGGAGCACTGTGTCAACGTCTGTCAGGGATCTGGGTAGGAGCCCAGATTCCCTGTGCCCAGGAGGCAGACGGTGGTTGCCGCCTGCAGGAGCCGGGAAGACGGCTGGTGGAACCGTAAGGGACCGGGACAGGTTAGTGGCCCGCCGGTATCGAACCGGGGAGCCAACTGGAAACCGGAGCACCAGGAGGGGTACTCAGACCCAGAACGAGATCCAGAAGCCACTGGACCACGTCGAATTCACTGATTGAGGTCTGGACCTTAGGTCTTTTCCCGTCCCAAGACCCAAAAGACGGCAACAGCCCACCGAGGGTGATAGAAATCCACCGCACAGGCAGAGAGATCCCACGGGCCAGCGCCTGCGGGCAAACGGGTTCCCCGACACAGAAAGCTGGGGAGCGGACTACCGTTGCTGAAGCATAGGCAGTCAAGTTTTACCACAGAGGTGCAGGAGAAAGGCGGGAACCACCAACCTGAGAGGGGCAAAGCGCAGCCGGCTGCGGGCACCGACCACCATCCTTTTTGGTTTATCAGACACTCCGGTGTATCTGTCATAGTGAGTACAACAGTGCCCTTGGGCCGCGCACTGTACCACACCATCTTGCCCACACCTCACAACCACCGGGTCCCGGGACCATCACCCCCTGCCCACGGAGGGGTCAACACCAGGCTGCATAACACCGTCCCCGGGAGCCTAGTTAACGGCAGCGGTGGTGTCCACATTCACCACAATCCGTGGGTGGCGTCACGGACTTACACCCCAAAACTCCACTGCCTCGGCCATGAACCTTCCCCCACCGAAATCCCTACATGTAGCACCAGCTTCCCTTCAGAGCGACGTGACCCCCGGGTCCGGGAGGGGCTCGAGCCACCCACCAACGAGCACGGATCCGAGCGGCTCAGCAGCCGACCGAGCGCCGGGACGGTACATCAGCATGGCTATGTTCACACAGGGCTTTTTTGGTACGTTTTTTTTTCCTGACCAAAACCTGATCTTGTGGCAGGAAATCTCACCTTACCACACACCATCGGTGTCGTCATGAACTTTATACAAACACCCCCCCCCTCTGTAAATATCCCCCTTTCATTTCGAGTGACCGCGTGACCCCTCGGGCCACCGTGGATCCGGATCATAGCAGTTGTGGCTGCTGACGCTGGGGTGGTACATGAACATAGCAATGAAAAAAAAAAACAACAATTGACAACGAGGCAAAAATGCATAAAAAAACCCACACATTTTTGGCTGCTTTTTTCCTGCCAAGAGATGCAGAAACTTCCGTAACCAAATACCATGTGCACGTACCCCAAAGGGCACTTATTTTTTTCGAGCAGAATAGGTGAGTGTCATCTGATTTCAGAGTAAAATCGCTGTATGCTGTGATTTTTTTTGTTTTTTGTTTTTTTTCACACAGATTTTCAGTAAAAAAAAAAATTGGTTATCTGCATTGCCTCTTTGAAAAACATTCATCTACGTGCTGTCCATATTTTTTCACAGATGGCACTCGGACCGAAAATATGGTTGTCGGAACAAGCCCCATAGAGCCATGACAAACATAGAACATGAATATATCTGTATTTTTCGGGACTTTTTTTTCATTTGCATGTATGGCCACTTTCACATTGCATTTCCCTCTCCGTTCACTGGTCCCATTGGGGCTTCCATCTGAATCGTCCGCAAAACACGTTACGGACGCATGTGCCAACGGAGCCACTGACTATAAGGGTGCAGACGTAGCCACCGTGTGCTCTGTCGTGCACCTATGATGCCATGCCCTGGCAAAGCCAGGTAGTCACATATGTTGTCCACATTCCTTGTTACCACCAGAACCCCACACTCAGGCATAACACACAGCCATAAAACCCAAGCCACCACCTCATAATAATAGGGACACACCAGTGGGTGGGATCAGGCGGATAAGAACGCCCACCTTGGGGTCCTGAGGTGTCAGAGGCGGGAACACGTCAGTCTAGTCTAAGTTGGAGTTCAAGTTGAAGTTGAAGTGGAAGTCAAGTGCAGACTGTGCAGTGTAGTCAGGGGTAGGAGCCCTTGAACTACCCGGCTAGGTGGCAGATGGTGAACAGGGCCACAGGCGACGGAGATCCGGTTGCTGAAACCTTAAGTGGACCGAGGCAGGGTTGTAGTCCGCCAGTGCCGACAGCGGGAATCCGGTCCGGAGGCCGTGCACAGTCGGGGTGCCTGGACCCTAGGGCGAGAAAGGTTGCAAGCTCCTCTCCAATTAACCAGCCGGGGACAATGTTCCAGACTTAGTCCCATCAACTGCCCAGATAGAGCGAAATGGAAGCCCAACACAGAGGATAGGGTGTGTGTCAAAACCCACTGATATCTCAAGGGTCAGCTTTCGCGGGCCACAGCTCCCAACACAGAATCGGGAGTGAACTTCTCCGTTCCATGCAAAGTCGTCCAAAAGAAAAGACAAACACATAGTGCAGGAGGAAGGGACACCTGTTCATTAACCTGGGTGCAGGACCCGAGTGCACCCTCCAAAGGCAGCCGGCCACTGGTGTGGTGCCCTGGACTAGCCAGGTAGACACAGATAGCGCCCTGCACACCTGTCCCCTAAAAAGGTGTCAGCAGCCAACCAGTAAAACCCTAGTTACCCCTCTCAGGACTTGATGTTCACACCAGGAGGCGGAGCCAGGCGGTTGGTCACGCCCACCGAGGAGTTCAGAGAGCCTGAGGCGGGAGAAACGTCAGTGTGTTCTAGTAGGAGTCTGTTAGTGGAGGTGAAGTGTGGAGGAGCAGGCCTGTGTGTCAGGTCTGCAACTAACTGACAGGTGCCGGGGTTGGAGCCCGGGCACCTTTGGCTAGGAGGCAAGTGGTGGCCTCAGTCTGCAGGACCCGGGAAGACGGCTCGGTGGAACTGTGGTGGACCGGGACAGGGTAGTGGCCCGCTGGTACCGACCTGGGGAACCGACTCGGAAATCGGAGCACAAAGGGGGGTACTCAGACCCTGAAACGAGGTCCAGAAACCACTGGACCGAGTTAATTAACTGATTGCGGTCTGGACTATAGGTCCTTGCCCACTCAAAGTCCTGACTGAAGACAACAGCCCAACGAGGGGGATAGAAAGCCACCGCACAGGCAGAGAGATCTGTTATGATCCAGAACCATGGAAGACCACCACAAATCATTGGCAAAAGGTGACAAGAGCATTGGCAACTAATCTGGCCGCCATCCCCTTACTAACCATCACAACTAGAAGTAGCCGAGGGGTGAACTAACATCCTATGCACCGCGAACCCAGCCGGAGAACTAACTATCCTAAAGGTAGAAAAGATGAATAACTCTCTGCCTCAGAAAATAGACAAGAATAGCTAGCCCCCCACATTCAAAGACTGCGGTGATATAGGAAAAACACAATACACAGGTAGATGACAGGATTAGCAAAAGGTGAGGCCCTACTGACTAAAATAGGAAAGGACAGGAAAGGGACTGATGGTGGCCAGAGAAAAACCCTGCAAAATACCAACTTCCTGATAGTACAAAAAGGCCCTCAGATCGCACGATCTGAACTCCGTCCTATACCAGGTGCCCTTGTCATAGCAATGAACAGAAAACAAGAATCATAACAAAGTCAACAAGCCACAAACCCATGGACCCAAAGGGCTATACTCCACACAGAACTGCAGGGAGTTCCTCAACAATCCACTAAGGGGGAAAATCCCTGCAAGCAAATAAACTGAAACCAACCACAGCAAATGACAAACCCAGATAAACAAAAGAACCAGACAATAAATAAAGAGCAAGCACTTATCTGGGGAAGATGTGGTGTAGAGCAGGATTAAGCAGGCTGGAGATACAAAGAACAACTGACATCCGGCAACAGCCTGCAATCAGACCAGGATTTAAATAAGCAGAGAGTTAGCAAAGGAAACACCCAGTGCACAACACACCTGGTCCAAGTCCAAACCATTCCTGGCCACCAGAGGGAGCCTCCCAGCAGCCAAAACATAACTAACATTCATGACAGAGATCCCACGGTCCAGCGTCTGCGGGCAAAAGGGCTCTCCCGACATCCACAAAGCTGGAGAGCGGACTCCCGTCGCTGAAGTGCAGGCAGTCCACAGATACACAACATGGTGCAGGAAAAAGGCAGAGACCACCAACCGGGTGGGGGACCTGACTCAGCCGGCTGTGGGCACCCCGTAACTGCAGCGGTGGTGTCTACCTTCACCACATCCCGTGTGTGGCGTCACGAACTTACCCATGGCTCCGGTCGTACACCTACGTCCCCTAAACTGCCAGCCCCCTTTCAGATCGAAGTGACCACAGGGCCCCCGGGTCCAGAGACGCTCGAGCCACCTACCAGCGAGCCCGGATCCGAGCGGCTCGGCTGCAGCTGAGCGTGGGGCGGTACACTGGCAACTTGGTTTACTATTGGACTTGTGTGAAATTACTGAACTGTGAGTACACCATTGACCCCCGGTCCGGCCCGGCGAACCACCTCCAGCAGTCATCACTCCCGTGTTTAGACAGCGGGCCCCGGGACTACACCTCCCCTACCCGTGGAGAGGATCCCATCTTGCTGCCCCGCTCCATCAGCCCCGGGAACCCCATCACCAGGCAGCGGCGGTGTCACCATCCCTCACCGCAACCTATGGGTGGCGTCACAGACACACCTCCCCTGTAAATATCCCCTTTCCGACAGTTGTGAGGACGGGCGGCCGTGCGAGCCCTAGTCCGATCACCACTGGAGCCGCAGCAGCGAACCCGGATCCAAGCAGCCCCCGCCCGCAACATACCATTTTTGGGAGTATACACCTGTTGGAGGCGGACACCTAGACCAGTCTACTACATCTGAGTGTCCACCTCCAGTAAGCATATACTTCCGAAAATGGTGAGTGACAAAGCACACGGTGACTCCGTCTGCAGCATTATAGACAGTGGCCTCATCGGCGCATACGTCCAAATCACATTTTGCTAAGGGTTCAGACGGAAGCCCCAACAGGACCACAGAACATCCTCAAGATGTATAGAAGACATACAGTATGTAGAAAAAAAATTCCTAGAGTGTTTTCTTGCAGCTTTTTGATTGGCTAGTGCCTAATTTCGATTGGATTCTATCAGAATCCGCTACAAAGGAGTGCCATGCACTTTCCTTTCAGGCGTTCCTGCAGTTTGCTGTCTTCTTCACTCCCAAACATACTGGCAATGGCTTTCACCATCCGGAAAATGTCCACGCAAGCAACCACTGCTGTAGATGACTGCAGGAACAAGGAACGGGAATCTTGGCATCTCTTACGTAGGTACCAAACATGTATAAACTTTTTTTTTTGTTTTTGTTTTTTTTACTGTATTTACTAGTCCCCTCAGGGGAATTCAAGCTCTGATCGTCTGATTGCCTGTTCTATACACAGCAGTGCTCCAGCACTGCTCTGTATTGCAAAAACCACAATCTCCTATGAATGCCGGCCATGAGCTGGTGTTCACAGGAGGATCGTGATGACAGACAACAGGGGTCATCCATTAGCTGATCCCCGGCTGTCATGACAACCCATCAGCACCACACAATTACGTGCTGGGGCCGCCTATGGGTGGGATAAGTGACGCGCTTCCTGTGAGCGTGTGTTAAATGCTGCCGTTAGTGATTGAAAGCAATATTAAACTGGCTAACAACAGTGCCTGGATCTAGGATCCAAAGAGAAACCAAAGAAAAAAATTGTGAAAACATACCCTGCTGTAACTAAATAAAAGCATAGTGCGTATAAACATAGGGTACTTAGTAAACACTGTTTTTGATCAAAAAAAGCATAAAGCTATCCCACCAAACGTCAAGGTGTACCCAGTTGGGATAGTACCTACACTCTCTAATATTAAAACCTTACCATGGGTCTAAAATAGTCCTCAATGTGGCTAAGGGCTGAGAGCGACCGGGTCCCAACAGGACACACACAGTCAGGGGGATTCACAGAATGAAATGTCCAGCTCGCTGAGAAGGGGGCCACTCCCTGTTTGTACTGAATACAAAAAAACTACATAAAAACAAAAAAGTGAGCCGGAGTATGAGATGGTATACATGGAACTTGTGAGACCATGTTCACACTGGCCATGAGACAAAGAGAAACCAAAGAAAAAAATTGTGAAAACATACCCTGCTGTAACTAAATAAAAGCATAGTGCATATAAACATAGGGTACTTAGTAAACACTGTTTTTGATCAAAAAAAGCATAAAGCTATCCCACCAAACGTCAAGGTGTACCCAGTTGGGATAGTACCTACACTCTCTAATATTAAAACCTTACCATGGGTCTAAAATAGTCCTCAATGTGGCTAAGGGCTGAGAGCGACCGGGTCCCAACAGGACACACACAGTCAGGGGGATTCACAGAATGAAATGTCCAGCTCGCTGAGAAGGGGGCCACTCCCTGTTTGTACTGAATACAAAAAAACTACATAAAAACAAAAAAGTGAGCCGGAGTATGAGATGGTATACATGGAACTTGTGAGACCATGTTCACACTGGCCATGAGACAAAGAGAAACCAAGGAAAAAAATTGTGAAAACATACCCTGCTGTAACTAAATAAAAGCATAGTGCATATAAACATAGGGTACTTAGTAAACACTGTTTTTGATCAAAAAAAGCATAAAGCTATCCCACCAAACGTCAAGGTGTACCCAGTTGGGATAGTACCTACACTCTCTAATATTAAAACCTTACCATGGGTCTAAAATAGTCCTCAATGTGGCTAAGGGCTGAGAGCGACCGGGTCCCAACAGGACACACACAGTCAGGGGGATTCACAGAATGAAATGTCCAGCTCGCTGAGAAGGGGGCCACTCCCTGTTTGTACTGAATACAAAAAAACTACATAAAAACAAAAAAGTGAGCCGGAGTATGAGATGGTATACATGGAACTTGTGAGACCATGTTCACACTGGCCATGAGACAAAGAGAAACCAAAGAAAAAAATTGTGAAAACATACCCTGCTGTAACTAAATAAAAGCATAGTGCATATAAACATAGGGTACTTAGTAAACACTGTTTTTGATCAAAAAAAGCATAAAGCTATCCCACCAAACGTCAAGGTGTACCCAGTTGGGATAGTACCTACACTCTCTAATATTAAAACCTTACCATGGGTCTAAAATAGTCCTCAATGTGGCTAAGGGCTGAGAGCGACCGGGTCCCAACAGGACACACACAGTCAGGGGGATTCACAGAATGAAATGTCCTGCTCGCTGAGAAGGGGGCCACTCCCTGTTTGTACTGAATACAAAAAAACTACATAAAAACAAAAAAGTGAGCCGGAGTATGAGATGGTATACATGGAACTTGTGAGACCATGTTCACACTGGCCATGAGACAAAGAGAAACCAAAGAAAAAAATTGTGAAAACATACCCTGCTGTAACTAAATAAAAGCATAGTGCATATAAACATAGGGTACTTAGTAAACACTGTTTTTGATCAAAAAAAGCATAAAGCTATCCCACCAAACGTCAAGGTGTACCCAGTTGGGATAGTACCTACACTCTCTAATATTAAAACCTTACCATGGGTCTAAAATAGTCCTCAATGTGGCTAAGGGCTGAGAGCGACCGGGTCCCAACAGGACACACACAGTCAGGGGGATTCACAGAATGAAATGTCCAGCTCGCTGAGAAGGGGGCCACTCCCTGTTTGTACTGAATACAAAAAAACTACATAAAAACAAAAAAGTGAGCCGGAGTATGAGATGGTATACATGGAACTTGTGAGACCATGTTCACACTGGCCATGAGACAAAGAGAAACCAAAGAAAAAAATTGTGAAAACATACCCTGCTGTAACTAAATAAAAGCATCTAGGATCCACCTGCGTCTGTTAGGGGTACTTTGCACGCTGCGACATCGCTACTACAATATCGCCGGGGTCAAATCGAAAGTGATGCACATCCGGCGCCAGTAACGACGTCGCAACGTGTAAAGCCTAGATGCGCCGATAAACGATCGCAAAAGCGTCGTAAATCGGTGATCTGTGTAGTGTCGATCATTTCCATAATTTCGCTGCAGCGACAGGTACGATGTTGTTCCTCGTTCCTGCGGCAGTACACATCGCTGTGTATGAAGCCGCAGGAGCGAGGAACATCTCCTTACCTGCGGCCGCCTGCAATGAGGAAGGAAGTAGGTGGGCGGGATGTTTACGTCCCGATCATCTCCACCCCTCCGCTTCTATTGACCGCCTGCCGTGTGACGTCGCGCGACCCGCCCCTTAGGAAGGAGGCGGGTCGCCCGCCAGAGCGACGTCACAGGGCAGGCAAATGCGTGTATAGCTGCCGTAGCGATAATGTTCGCTACGGCAGCTATCACAAGAGATCGCATCTGCGACGGGGGTGGGGACTATCGCGCTCGGCTAACGATGTTGCAGCGTGCAAAGTACCCCTTAGTGTTAAAGGCATATGATGACTTATTAAATCAGCCATCAAATGCAGGGAAAGCATGCATCAAAGGCAGAGACATGGCTAATGATGTAAAAATACATCACGTGGAAGGTTTAATAATTTGCTTTTCTTAAAGTGTGTTCTTCCCTGAAATTCTAACGCACAACAACAAATGTGTGGCACATGACTTATTAGTTCCAAAGACAATACTGAGGTCCAGGGGGCATTCACTGCGGGTGGAAGAAAGGCCATTCCAGCAGCTAAATAGGAAAGGGTTCTTTACAGTTAGAGCAGTCAGACTGTGGAATGCCGACCACAAGAGGTAGTAATGGCAGATACTATAACAACTTTTATAAAAGGGCTGGATGATTTCCTCAGTATACAACATTGTCGGGTATAAAGTAAAAATTATAAATAGTTTGTGACAAAATATATAATTTGTGGAGGAAGGTTGAACCAGCTGGATCTAGGTCTTTTTTCAACCTATGTAACCTCTGTCATGGCAGGCAAAAGGAAGCCACAGGCAGCACTAATAGACAAAGATTTATTTTTTCTTCCTAAAGATTTAACTAGTGTTCTTCTTTATAGGCAGAGTGTACTGGTACATAATGATACATCTCTTTATACCTGTATATCAGGGGTAAAATGTCAGATACTTAAAAAAAAATAAATAAATAAATTGTGACAGACAATTACAATAATCATACAGTATTTGTAAAACACTTTTTTAAATGTCACAACAAATAAAGAGAATGTATTTGGTACTGCTGTATTGATAACAAACCATCCAATAGAGTGAACACGTTATTAAGATGATCTGTAAATGGCGTAAAAATATTTTATTTTTTCTCAATTATATCCACAAACAAAGTTTACATATGTGTAGCCCCCGGGGGCAGGGGTATCAGGCACACAGTATCTCGTACCTGAATTAATCGTCACCGGGCTGGTGTGGTGATCCGGGAAGTGGTGGTGGCCTGCCCGGCTTCGTGCCCCGAGGTGTACACCAATAAGGAGTTTGGTAGATGATGGGGGGTAGTAGTAGGATTAATGTTGTGATGCCACCTATGGTATGCGGCCAGGGAATTAGCCGCCGCTGCAGTCGCTGGGCGAATGGTAGTAGCAGCCAGGGGTGGTATAGTTTTCCACAGGTGGAGCAGGCCCCGGGGAGGATGATGAGAGGAGTAGTGATGGCATTTGGGCACTGAGGTGCAGGATGCCTGCACCGGTAAACAAGAGTCCAAACTAATTGGTGCGGTTCAAGGTGGTTTACTCAGTCTTTTGTGCCTCTCGCCTGGGTAATACCAGTCACCTGCTGTGATGGGCTCTATCGAACCCGAATCCTTTCAGAGGTCAGTCCGGTGTGGTACTCGGTGGGCCCCTTCCTCCTTGCGCCTTGTGTGTTGGATCCTGGTGGCTTCAAGCTACTTGGGGACCCCAGTCCATCTCGAGTTGTACTCTTGTCCCTGTCTGCAGGTACCGCGGGTCCGCAATGGGGCCTGAATTTTATCTTTGGTACTGGTTAGGGAAGCTTGAAACCTCCCTGTCCCGGCAGATTCTGGACAACCAACTTGAAGTGTGATCTTCCCTAGGGTCCTGCACCCTGCGTGGCGCAGGTTCCGAGGGAGCAGTTTCACTCTCCCTTTGGCAACCGTGTGAACTCTTCTGTCTCACCGGAGCACCAGTGAGACATGTCTGCTTCTTTCCTCTCCTGCTGGATAACGCTAACTATTGTGTTGGTTCCTAACTCCCCTAAGTGGCTGCCTCTCCCTGGGCCCTGTCACTAGTGGATGGTGCGTCCCATGATTGAGGGCAGCCTTAAGACCAGACCCTAGCCTGGTCACCATTGGGGAGGGCAACCTGGTTTTTATTTGAGTGTGTAAGTGGTGAAACCGATACCGACCTCCTCAGGATCTGGGTTAGGTTCAATACTCTGTGGCGACTGAAGCCTCAGGGGCGCCACACTTGTGTTTGTCAAAATTGCAGTGAAAGGAAAATGACTTATCGTCAGGCAAAAACAACGTCTTATATAGTGAAGCCTATGTAAAAAATAATAGTCATGAGAATTACAACTAGGAACAAAAATCATCTTGCTGTACAAAAACTGTATGTGATTTCCATACCTAGCAGTTGCTTTGTATGTTTTCAGCATTTTTCCTTTCCTATTTAACCGCGGTAAACTATTTTTTCCTGATGTGAATGGTTAAGCAGTTAAAGTTCATTTCCAACATGCCAAGAGATATGGGTTGGAATCGTTGCACAGTGAACTTATCTGAGCAATTAAACAGAAAGCTTCAAGAGTAACAGGAAATCCATAGGCCACAGACAAACAAATTGTCTTGTAGCTTTCTGCTCCGTATGGATTAGCTGAGGTTTTTCATGACAGGCTACGTCCATTCAGAAAAAATTATGCTTATGCTTAATTAGTCCGGGCATGGGACTGGAGCCTCTCACCGGCCTGGAGGGCTTGAGTTATTTTCCTATACAGTCATAGATTTGGTGCTGGAAAATCTTCCCTCTAATCCTAGCTTAATGACAATGAAATCACGGAATGGCTGCGAGCGGTGGATGTGTCACTTCCAATGCATTTATCTTTACCTAGAGTTGTCGACGTTTCGTTTGTGTAATACACACGACACAAGGCCACTCAAGGAATTCATTACTGTAGTACCAAGTGTTCCTGAACGGAGTGTATTCTGGAAAAAAAATTGCACCCCATCTCCATTCTGAACCCAATGCTACCTGCAACGGAGGGGCACTTCATCAACAACCCATTATCATACAGCTGTAAAAAGGATGCATAGATTTCTACAGTGTTGAAACAAGGGGGTTCTAAAATGCCCATGTGAAACCATCCAAAGGTAGTTTTAGGTCAAGACTAGTAATGAGCGGGCACTATCATGCTCGGTGGCTTGATACTAGTAACTAGTGATAAGCGAGCACTACCATGCTCAGGTTCTTGGCACTTGTAACTAGTGATGAGTGACCACTACCATGCTCGGGTTCTCGGCACTCGTAACTAGTGATGAGCGAGCACTACCATGCTCGGGTTCTCGGCACTCGTAACTAGTGATGAGCGAGCACTACCATGCTCGGGTGCTCGGTACTCGTAACTAATGATGAGTGACCACTACCATGCTCGGGTTCTCGACACTCGTAACTAGTGATGAGCAAGCACTACCATGCTCAGGTTCTCGGCACTTGTAACTAGTGATGAGTGAGCACTACCATGCTCCGATGCTCGGCACTTGTAGGTAGTGATGAGCAAGCACTACCATGCTTGGGTTCTTGGCACTCGTAACTAGTGATGAACGGGCACTATCGTGCTCAGGTGCGGTGTACTTGTAACTAGTGATGAGTGAGCACTACCATGCTTGGGTGCTCAATTTCATAACGTGCAGTTAGTTCTCAGATGGACACGACTCGAGTAACCGAGTATAATGGAAATCAAAGGGGAGCTCAAGCATTTTTTCTGGAACTCTTCTTTATAGGCACTCCTACTTCCAATTGGTAACTGATGGTCTATGTAATAAGATGGGGTCCATATAAAGATAAAAAATTCTCACTGTTCCAATGCGGTACTCAATGCTATCTCAAATCATGGAGCATGGAAAGGAAATTAACCTGGAAGAAAGCATTTCATTATCATCCGGTATACCAGTCGTAATATGGCCACATCTGGTTCTAAAGTGTTGAACCTTGGCAGTCCACATGTTGTGGACCTAAAATGACCATGTGAAAGTAACCAAAGATACTTCTAGGACAGTGTATTGTTCCACAGTGTTGAACCTTGGCCGTCCAGATGTTGTGGACCAACCAAAGATACTTCTAGGACAGTGTTTTGTTCCACAGTGTTGAACCTTGGCCGTCCAGATGTTGTGGACCTAAAATGACCATGTAAAATCAACCAAAGATACTTCTAGGACAGTGTTTCGTTCCACAGTGTTGAACATTGGCGGTCCAGATGTTGTGGACCTAAAATGACCATGTGAAACTAACCAAAGATACTTCTAGGACAGTGTTTCCCAAGCTCCAGTCCTAAGGGCCCCCAATAGATCACATTTTCAAAATTTCCGTAACATTGCACGTAGTGGTATCATTATCAGAAATTGTCACATTTTCTCTTACCTATGCAATACCATGGAATCATGAAAACATGCCTTGATGGTGGCCCTGAAGACTGGAGTTTGGGGAACACTATTCTCGGACAAGGATTCCAGAATTAGACATTTTCAGTTCCTTTCCTTTATCAACACCTCTCCCACTGATCGAGGAGGGACAGCAGTACTAGAATGGGGTAAATATGAACAAATATCTATGCTTGCCTTTAAATCAAGTTTTTATTATATACAGTTTGGTTTTATGGGCTTAAGATGGTCAATTTTTTTGTGTTTAGGTGCCTCCACTTTGTCATTCACCACTTGACATCTTCTCTCAATCATTTTGCTGTTGTTCATTGTTCCTGAAGTGGGAACGTTGCATCATCTCCATTCAATGGTTGGGCGTTTTTCATTGTTCCTGAAGCGAGAACGTCGCCTTAATGAGATGCTTAACCAAGATTGGATTAATAAAAAAAGTCCAGATGTAAAAGAAATTTATCAAAACTGAAAAAAAATCCAGACCTAATAGAAATCTATCAAAACTGAGCAAGAGGGGAACAGTTGCATCCATTAGATGAGCCCAAAAGAGTCTTGAAAGGTAAGACCTACCGCATTACTATTTTACACACCACACTTGCCGTAAAGGGCACAATATGACTCTTTGTGGCTCTACTGATTGGGGTGGATGATCGTGTGTTACGCTTAATTTCCATCCCAATGTTTGGTGCATGAAGGAGCTTCTCTAGTACGTCATTGTTATGATATATGAAGGCTTCCACCACAGTGACTGGTGTTGATTGTGTCCCGTGCATCTTGGCGTGGTCCTCAGGAAAAATTGCCTACAACAAATCGAGGAGTAGTGTGAAGGTTTAGATAATTAATTCTTATTGAGCGTGATGTGATTAAGGAAAAAAAGCGTGTCTCCGTTTTGTCTATTAATTAACTGCATTACCAGAAAAAACAACGACTTGCAAATAACCAACATTTTTCACCGGCTACATTTACAAACATGCAGAAAGCTCGTTTTGAGGTTTTCCAGATAATAGTGTGGTTTCTGAACTAAGAGCCGTATTTATAATCATTTATTATGGTTTTCAGTACAATCTTTCAACTAATTCACTGAAACTGTTCTAGCTGACAATTTAACGCTGTTACTGGCTCGGTTAGTAAAGCCTGCCGGCCGACGTGTTTGTGGTTTCATAGAGTCATCGAGCTTTTACACATGTGAATATTATAGGATGATTACATCACATTTTGTGATACGATAACGTTTGAGATTGTATTACACATAAGATTTAGTGGAGCCCAACTCTCAGCCCAGGGGCATAACTTTTGGGGTACTACAAGGAAATGTGCTCAGCGTGATTGATACTAGGTGGCGCCAACATAGCACTTTGCGATGATCACACAATTCTTTGACCTTAGCCAAATGACTAAAGATACATTTCCACACTATCATTGCTGTTTGACTATGGCACTGAAGTGGTTAATCTATTAAAGCAGTATTTGAATGATGCGATTCCGGTGGCAAGACAAATGGCCAGCCCACCTTCTGCAATGCAATTTTTTGTGTTTGTATATGTATGTATTTGTGTGTGTGTGTGTGTATACACAGGGTTTTGATGTGGCGGTCCCTCATCCACACATTGGTTGACCTAGCTGTGTGACATGGCGCATTGTCCTGCTGGAAAAACCAGTCCTCAGAGTTGGGGAACATTGCCTGAGCAGAAGGAAGCAACTTTTTTTCAAGGATAACCTTGTATGCGGCTTGATTCATACGTCCTTTGCAAAGATTAATCTGACCAATTCCAGCCATACTGAAGCATCCCCAAATCATCACTGATCTTGCGCCACATATCACAGTGGGTGCAAAACACTGTGGCTTGTACGCCTCTCCACGTCTCCGTCTAACCATTAAACGACCAGGTGTTGGGCAAAGCTGAAAATTAGGTAAATTCAACAAACATCTTTGCAAAGAATATATGAATCAAGCCACATACAAGGTTATCCTGGAAAAACAGTTGCTTCCTTCTGCTCAGGCAATGTTCCCCAGCTCTGAGGACTGTTTTTTCCAGCTGGACAATGCGCCATGTCACACAGCTAGGTCAATCAATGTGAGGATGAAGGATCACCACATCAAAACCCTGTCATGGCCAGCCAGATCTCCAGACCTGAACCCCATTGAAAACCTCTGGAATGTAATCAAGAGGAAGATGGATAGTCACAAGCCATCAAACAAAGAAGAACGGCTTATATTTTTGCACCAGGAGTGGCATAAGGTCACCCAAAAGCAGTGTGAAGACTGGTGGAAAGCAGCCAACACGCATGAAAGCTGGGATTAAAAATCATGGTTATTCCACAAAATATTGATTTCTGAACTCCTCCTGATGTAAAACATTCTTAGTATTGTTGTTTGTAAATTATTATGAACTTGTTTTCTTGGCATTATTTGAGGTCTGAAAGCAATGCATGGATTTGTTATTTTGACTATTCCTCATTTTCAAAAAATAACTACAAAATGTATTGCTTGGAAATTCGGAGACGTTGTCAGTAGTTTGTAGAAAAAAAGAACAATTTACATTTCACTCAAAAATATAAAGAGAAAAATCAGAAAAACTGACAATTTTGAAGTGGTTTCTTAATTTTTGCCAGAGCTGTACATATCTGCAACTTGGGTTGCAAAATATAAGTCCTCACACAGCTATGTCAATGGAAAAATAAAAAGAGCATTGACTTTTGGCTGCTGCAAAAAGGGGATATAAATGAGCTATATAAATTATGGGCTTAAATCTGTGTATATTGGTCTTAAAGAGAATCTCTTAATTCTTTAAAGATCCTAAAGTGCTGCATCAGGAATCGTGCTTTGAGGTTCAATCTGAAAGTGCATTGGAGAGTGACGATGCACTTACAGCTGCTCTGCCTCGGTTCTATTCCTAAATGGGGGAGAACCCTTTCCTGGCTAAATTGACAGCTCAGTTGCCCGTGAACCGGAGAAAATGACTTGTCAGTCAGCTAGGCGAGTGTACTGCTAGCTCAGGAATAAAGCGGAAGCTGAGAAGCTGTAAGTGCATCCCTACACCTCAATGCACTTTCCGATTGAACGTCACGATTTCTCACTGCTGAAGGGTAACACAGGGTTCAAACCAAATATGTTTTGATGGCATACACAGGCATATTAAACAGGTTGTCACCTCCTTAGGATAGGTCATCAATGTCTGATCGGCTGGGTTCCAACACCCCTCATCCCCACCAATCAGCTTTTCTCTATCCTGGCGATGGCATCAGGCAACCCAAAATGCTCAGTTCCGGAGCTGCTCTGCCACCTGATAGTGGGCGTGCTGGGTACTGCACATCCGCCTCCCATTCTAATCCATAGGAGGCAGATGTGCAGTACCCGGCCGCGGCCACTATCAGAAGCCAGCCGATCAGACATTGATGACCTATCCTAAAGGGTACTTTACACGCTGTGATATCGGTACCGATATCGCTAGCGAGCATACCCACCCCCGTCGGTTGTGCGACATGGGCAAATTACTGCCCGTGTCGCACAACATTGCTTACACCCGTCACACATACTTGCCTGTCTAGCAACGTCGCTGTGACCGGCGAACCGCCTCCTTTCTAAGGGGGCGGTTCGTTCAGCGTCATAGCGACGTCACTAAGTGGCCGCCCAATAGCTTAGGAGTGGCGGAGATGAGCGGGCCAAACATCCCGCCCACCTCCTTCCTTCCTCATTGCTGGCAGGACGCAGGTATGGTGAGTTTCCTCGTTCCTGCGGTGTCACACATAGCGATGTGTGCTGCCGCAGGAATGACAAACAACCTCTCGCTACTCACCTGTCAATGATTTTTGGTGTTGGAGCAAAGCGACCTCTCCAATACCAACGATTTTTACCTCTTTTGCGATCGTTTTAGGTCGCTCAGAGGTGTTGCATGCTGCGATGTCGCTAATGACGCCAGATGTGCGTTACAAACACCGTGACCCCGACAGTATATCGTTAGCGATGTTGCAGCGTGTAAAGCACCCTTAAGGATAGGCCATCAATGTAAAAGTGGTGGACAACCCCTTTAATGGTTTGGGTTCCCTTTGACGGTGAGACCAGATGATCCAATAGATGGCCAAGTGCCCAAAGTTCTACCATCCATAAAGTGAGAACTTTAGCTGATATTGCTCCATCCCATTACTGCAAGAGGCAATATTTTAACCAATCTATGATTTATTTCAACATTTCTCCACCTTCAGTGAGGAAAGGCTCAAGGAACCTTTCTTTTTTTCCCCTTGGAAAACAATAGGGCTAGAATCTTCCCTGTAGGAGCCACCTATGCGGCCAACCAACACAACCTGCAGGATGGTATGTAAACGAATGGTGGTATAGTACTATTTACATATGAACCATGCATCCCAGTGATCAATCCTATTGATTTTTCTTTGTCCGAGTGCCTTTTGAGAGAGTGAACGCAACGTCTTAGCCTGGCTCCTGATGCTCTGCATACAATACTTTAGTAACTAATAACATCCTTTCGGTCCCAGAGCGCTTTCCTTTGATGCTATCATCTCATTTTTTCTTTTTTTACTGGAAAAAATGCCTGATTATGGTTTAAAAAGATGATGTGTGGTTTCCGTTTAGTGCATGTGGTTGTACGGGAGAAGACCCCGGATAACGTAGAGATGGAACAGCTACAATGCAGCCGGCTCAAACTCAGCAATTGATTGCAGTGTTAAATTAGTAATGATGGATGATATTGCTATGCTTTTAGCAGTTTACAAAAGTAATATCTCATTTCAGTTATAGAGATCGGCTTGCATCTACGAAACTTCCCCCCCCCCCTTTAGTATCTTCATCTTGTCAAGATAACACCATTCTTGTTTAACCCTTTAATAGGCCTGTAGGATGGACTAATACAAGACCTTTCAAACTATTCTTGAAGAATTGATCAAATCCAGAGGGTTTGTACATGTTACAGGACCCTCAAAACCCTTTGTACTATACTAGTGTATTCTTAGGTCACCAAGGGGTCTTTGGGACCCCCCAGCCTCAAACACTGTGAATGACACGTCCTGTGTCATCCACACGCCGGCATTGCGGTCCTTCTCAGGGCAGATCAAAGTGTGGCGCCCTGGACTAGCCTGGTCGTCACAGGTACTGCAACACACACCCCCACCCCGAGACAGACACAAAATCCTTGTTGCCTCCCTCCAGGGGCTGATGTCCACACTAGGTGGGGTGGGGCCAGGCGGTTGGCCCCACCCACTGAGGAGTTCACAGTCCTGGAGGCGGGAAAAGGAAGTCAGAGCAGATCAGTGAGGGAAGTGAAGGAGAGAGGAGTGAAGTAGGAGTGGAGGAGTAAACTGACCGTGTCGTGTCCGGGTGTGTGGCCCGGGCACTAAGAGCAAGGTTGGCAGACGGTGGTGGCCGTCTGCAGGAGAGGCAGATAAACGCGGAACCTCTGGCACATATACACGCTGGGGAGCGGGTTACCGCTGGGAATCCATCGGGACCGAACATACACAAAGGTGCAGGGAATGGCAGCCACCACCAACCGCCCAGGAGAAGCTACAGCAGATGGCTGCGGGACCCGTCCATCCAGCCGTTTGGTTTACCAGAGACTTTGCGTACATTTGTGGCTGAGTGAGTACAACCGTGCCATCCGGCACTGCGCTGCGCAGTCCAGGCGACCCTGCACCTTGCCAACCCTGCCTCCCCGTCACCTCACCGGGCCCCGGGACCACCAACCCCTACCCACGGAGGGGGAAAACAACATCCCAGCTGCTCCCTACCATTGCTCCCGGGATCCCTGTCACCAGCAGCGGTGGTGCCCCAACCTTACCACAACCCGTGGGTGGCGTCACGGACTAAATCCCCAAACCCAAACTACCCCTTTCACTCATGGGCGAGGAGCGCCGCTCGAGTCCCCGGATCCGGCCCACCGCTCAAGCCACCGAGCAGCAGCAGCAGCAGTGCCGGACCCGAGCATTGGCGAGCGCAGCGCCCCGCCGCCTGCGACAACTTGGCGTCACGAACAGGATCTCACCGCTCTGCCGGCTGGTAGAGGTGCGCCTTGTGTTCCACCGCCGGCGGTGTGCGGCCGAAAAATTTCAGAATCCGCTATCTTGGGCGCGAAGATTTTCCCGCTCGAGCGTCTTCTCGAGCAGTGGAGGCGCGATAGCCGAAACCCCGCCCCTGAAGAAAAGGTGCCGAGAAAAGACCAAGGGGGGAAGGAGGGCGTCCGGCCGCATGTAAACCGAAGCAATAAAAGCAGGGACGCCAGGACTCTGCCGCCATTTGGTTCCTGGAAGATACCGCTGCCAGCATGCACCGTCCGTCCGGTAGCCCCGCAGTCCCCGAGCCCGCGACCAGCACCGCAGCGTGGGTGGAGGTCCGGACCGATCAACTGAGCAGCCGTCTGCAGGTGCAAGTGCAGCTTCTCCTGGAGGAGTGGGAGGCTGACATGGCGGATGTGGTGGCGGCCATACGGAGACGCGAAGTGGAGCAAGACTTGGAGGAGCAGGTAAGCGACCCACACCCCTGTGTCCCTACGGGATCGGTCGCTGCGGCTGAGGGGCCCGGTCTGCGCCCGCTCACCCTGCTGCCTCCCCCGCTACCCGTGCTGGCTGCTGCCGCCCCGCCACTAGGCCCGCTACCCCTACAACCGGTAGTGGAACCCTGCCCATCCGCCCGAGCAGACCAGCCTGCAGAAGAGGTCCGAAGACGACCCGAACCGCTTCCTTGGAAGCTCCCGAGGGCAGCGTCACTCTTCGAAGACACACCGGTGGCACCGGAAGTGACCGCACTCAGTACCATCCCGGCTCCGGTGATCCGTCCCGGCTCCGGTGATCCGTCCCGTCCAGGAGGAGGCGGAAGCTCAGAAGGTGAGGACCCCTGTACCCCATGCCTCGGGTGAGACTGCGCCGGGTCGCCGCTGTGAGGCAGCACCCCAGGCTATGACACGGCGGGGCCTTCCACAGAGGGCGCCAGTAGTGCGCAGTGTGAAGGAGGTCCTGCGGGGCCCGACCTGCACGCAGGGGAAGGCAGGCACCCCTTACTGGGACAGGGAGTCAAGCCAGCTGGGCCGGGAAACCGCGGAGAGGGAGAAGCGGAAGGCTGAGATGATAGCCCGCACGATCCAGGAGAAGGAAAACCTCCACAGAGCCACCTTCCGGGTACGGGGCCCGATATACGAGGGTCAGGTATGAAGATTCGACCCCCGCCGGGGGTATGGATTTATTTTCGATCCGGGCCTGGAGGCTGAGGTGTTTGTGGCCCGCCGGGATGTTAATGCTCATCTACCAGAAGGCCACCCGGGCCATAACTTGCTCGCAGGCAATCTAGTGACATACACGCGGCACTGTGGAGAGAGGGGCTGGTATGCCCTTGATGCCAAGCTGAGAGGAGGCCCAAGAACCGGCCCAGTCCCCTCCTCCATCCTGCAGTGTGGACTTGAAGTAAGGCAGCGGTCCCTCCGTTGCACCGTTGTCCCCATTGGGGCCATCAGTACCGTTACCCTGTTGAAATTAATGAATCAAACTGAGTAAATAACCTGATTGACACCGTGATTGACCCGGCCGTTGCCGGCAAGTTGTCCCCGCAGGGACCCTTTGCTACCGTTGGCATGAGGAACTGTGACGCCCTGGGCAAGCCAGGGATCACAGGTCATAACACCACCACACCCTACACCCTGGATAGGTACACCAAAGCTACACAAAAATCCTTGTTGCCTTCCTCCAGGGGCTGATGTCCACACCAGGGGGTGGGCCAGGCGGTTGGCTCCACCCACCGAGGAGTTCACAGCCCTGGAGGCGGGAAAATCAGGCAGATAGAGTTGGAGTTTGAAGGAGTAAACAGTGAAGTGGTAGAGGAGCAAGAGAGGAAGGAGAAGGATGACAGTGAGAGTAGTGACAGTAAAAGTGAGAGAAAGCCTGAAGTTGGTCCGGGTATGTGCCCCGGACTGAGACAGCAAGGTCAGCAGACAGCGGTGATTGTCTGCAGGAGAGGCTGCTTGGAGGTTGCCGAAAGGACCATGGACGGGTGGTGGCCCGGCGGTACCGGAGCGGTATACGAAGAGAAGCCAGCACCATTGGCAGGGGCCTTTCGGATCCCGACAAGGCTAGGAGTCGCCGTGAATTTGCCAAATCCGTCAGTGAAGGGGACCTCCTGGGTCTCCCAACAGCTAAGTCCCGATTGAAGGCAACAGTCCAACCGTTAGAGAGAGACACCGCCACCGCCAAGGCACGAGTTTCTCAGGGCCAGCGCCTGCGGGCAAAGAGGGGCTCCTCTGGCACATATCCAAGCCGAGGAGCGGGTTACCGGTGGGAACCCATCGCTACCAACATAGACTTAGGTGCCGGGAAAGGGACCGTCACCGTCAACTACCAGGAAAAAGCAACAGCAGCCGTCCGTGGGAACCGTCTTTCCAGCCGTGTGTTTTACCGAGAACTGTGTCACCGTCTCAGGCTGAGTGAGTACCACAGTGCCGTGAGGCACAGCGCTGCCCCCGCGTCCCTGCACCCCACCAAGCCCTGCACCGGCCCCGCCATTCCTCATCCCCCAACTCATCTCCGGGCCCCGGGACAACCACCCCCTACCCACGGAGGGGAGAACTAACAACTTTGCTGCTCCCTGTCACCGCTCCCGGGATTCCCATACAGAGCAGCGGTGGTGTCCCTACAATCACCACAACCGTGGGTGGCGTCACGGACAATAAACTATCCCAAAAACCAAACCCCTTTCACTCACGGGCGAGGAGCGCCGCTCGAGTCACCGGGATCCGGCCATCGCTCGAGCCACCGAGCAGCAGCAGGCCGCAGCAGCAGCGGCAGCCGGACCCGAGCAGTGGGAGAGCGCAACGTCCCCTCCTCCGCCTGCGACAGAACTCTTCATGGACATGCCTGAGAACTTGCAGGGCACCCACGAACTTGTGGGATTGTAAATATGTTGGGGGTATGTTTTCCGTTGCCGCCTCCGGAGAGGCAGGTTTGGAGGATGGGCCTGGAGGAAAGTGATGGCCCAGGCCCGCCACTACCGCAACCGGTGGCGATCCTCCGGGGGTCAGGGTCCCCCTATGGACGTGGGGTCCCCTGAAGTGACAGCCGGGTGCGAGTCACCGTACCCGTTCCCGCTCGGGCAGCCTGGATCTGGACTGGGGTCAAGGGGTGCTGCCCACTTCCTAGGGGCAGCATCAGGGCTAGGTTGCTTGGGTGGGAGAGTGGAAGCCGTCCGTCCGTTGTTATTAAAAATGTAAATATCTGTGTTTTTGTAACGTTTAAGTGACCTACGTCCCGTAAGGGAAGATTTGAATTCCATAAATTGTTGTTGTTTTTATATTTTTCCAGTTGAAAAGAAAACTAAAACCGGTGATGGACGGGCAGCCCGCGGACGGTCTGCATTTAACCAAGGGAGAATGTGGTGCCCTGGACTAGCCAGGTCGTCACAGGTACTGCAACACACACCCCCACCCCGAGACATGCACATCAGCCAGACACAAAATCCTTGTTGCCTCCCTCCAGGGGCTGATGTCCACACCAGGTGGGGTGGGGCCAGGCGGTTGGCCCCATCTACTGAGGAGTTCACAGTCCTGGAGGCGGGAAAAGGAAGTCAGAGCAGATCAGTGAGGGAAGTGAAGGAGAGAGGAGTGAAGTAGGAGTGGAGGAGTAAACTGACCATGTCCGGGTGTGTGGCCCGGGCACTAAGAGCAAGGTTGGCAGACGGTGGTGGCCGTCTGCAGGAGAGGCAGATCAACGCGGCACCCTAGGACCGGGGACGGGCGGTACCGAACCGGGGAGCGAAGTGAAGCCAGCACACACAGGCAGGGCCTACAGACCCCGACCAGGCTTGGAGTCGCCATTAGAGGTCAAATCCGTCAGTGACCGGAACCCCAGGGGTTTCCTAACAGCCAAGACCCGATTGAAAGCAACCGTCCGACCAGTAGAAGGAAATACAGCTACGGCCACAGCTAGAGTTCCAAGGGCCAGAGCCTGCGGGCAAAAGGGCTCCTCCGGCACATATACACGCTGGGGAGCGGGTTACCGGTGGGAATCCATCGGGACCGAACATACACAAAGGTGCAGGGAACGGCAGCCACCACCAACCGTCCGGGAGAAGCTACAGCAGCCGGCTGCGGGACCCGTCCATCCAGCCGTTTGGTTTACCAGAGACTTTGCGTACATTTGTGGCTGAGTGAGTACAACCGTGCCATCCGGCACCGCGCTGCGCAGTCCAGGCGACCCGTGGGTGGCGTCACGGACTAAATACCCAAACTACCCCTTTCACTCATGGGCGAGGAGCGCCGCTCGAGTCCCCGGATCCGGCCCACCGCTCGAGCCACCGAGCAGTAGCAGCAGCAGTGCCGGACCCGAGCGTTAGCGAGCGCAGCGCCCCGCCGCCCGCGACAAAAGTATTGTAGCATGCATGCGCGGGCGATCTTTAACCTTTCCTCTAGCTTGTGTACCGCTCCTGCAGCAGTCGGACTGCTCATATCCGGGGTTTCCGGCCGTGGCTCGAGGGTCTCCGGACCCGGGGACTCGGTGTTACCCGAAAATGAAAGGGGATATTTACAGGGCATTAATGTTCATGACGCCACCCGTGGTTCGCGGTAAGGGGAGTACCCGGGGGAGATGGAGCGGGGCAGCCAGATGACGTTCCCTCCATGGGTAAAGGAGGCCCTGGGACTCTGGTTGGTGGAGTGTAGGGGAGCGTAGTGCAGGTTGGACGCAGGGGAAGGCAGCGTACTCACTCAAGCCGTGCTGGTGTTGATGCGACCATAAAGTAGACCAAGTCTCTGGGTGCCGCTGCCACTTCAGGGGAGTTCGTCCAGGAGTCCGCTCCCGTTGGTATTGCTGATGGTCTGTAACCTGCCTCCATGCAGTAGAATTTAGATGTTCTGAGTGACCCCTCGGCCTGAAGCTGTTGGGGTCACACTCCCTATAATTAAATAGAGGAGCTGTGCTCTTGATGGATGACACTTGGGATTTCAGTGGTCCACATAAGCTTAGAAAGCCCTAACCCCCTCGTTGTGTTGATGCCTTCGATCTCTGAGCTCTTGGGGAAAGTTTATAAAGAGACTATCCTATTATCAGGTTGCGTGAAGCTACTTCCTGATTTAGGGTCCAGTACCCCGCCATGCTCGGTAGCTGTTCGGTTTCTAGATTTTCCAGTGCCGACCGTTCTCCCAAACTAAGTCTGGCACCCCTTTGTAATACCCTGCGACCAGGTCTCCGACTCCTCCAGTCCCAGACACCATCTGCGACCTAGCCAACGTCTCCCAGGGAGTTCCAACTCCCTCCAGCTCCTCACTCTGAGGCCTACCACTCAACTGACTCAGCCCTTCCCACCAGTCTGTCTGACCCCTAGGCGGGTGTCCCTGTTCCCGCTAGACCACCCACTGGTGTGCCTGACAGGGTGTGGTGTCACGTGTGGTTAGGATTCGAATGCTGATGGAGCAATACCAAAGGTCAGGATCCCAGAACCATGGGGGGTTGAGTTCTGCACCAAAAGAGAGATAGGAGTACAGTACCCTGTGACACCCTGACTAGTTCAGGAGCATCACACTTGCGCATTACAGTACTTTCATCAGGGCAGATCAAAGTGCACCTGCACAGGACCGCAATCCCGGCCTGTATGGATGACTTTGGACACGTCATCCACCCTGGGCTGGGTAGAAGAAAGATGGTGATCGGCACAAAGATTAGGCGCCGAACCGGAGAGCAGTGACACCCATTGGCCCGGACCGTCTCTTAGGTGAGTATAAGTGGTTTTTATGTTATGCAGCGCAGCCTGAGCTCTTATATACAGCATTCTGGAATACTGTATATACGAGCTTATTGGTACTGGCTGCAGTTTATAATCTCCAAATCTGGTGACCAGTTCCCTTTAAGTTAAAAAATGTTATGAAATGTTTAAGGTGAACATAAATATTAGGTAAATGTTGGCAAAACACGCCGATTTCCAAAGAACCGACTAATTGGTATGGTGGTGTTCTGAATCATTCAAATGTCAGAGCAACTGTGAGACGCCCCTGGACTATCAGGTCCTCACAGGGTACTGTACAAGCTGCCCTTCCGTGCAGTATTCCACCTCCCTCTTAGTTCTGGGTCCCTACTTAAGTAGTGTTGCCTCCAACAGCAAATCAGATCCTAGAGATCAGGGGTCAGGGAGGGGAGGTGAGGAGTGTAGAGTGAGGAGTTGAGTCTGAGAGTGGATGGAGAGTTGAGAAGTAGCCCTCGAGCTGAGAGGAGCTCAGAGGAAGTTGGGAGTGGTGACTCCTGAAGTAACTGCCTAGGTTGCAGACTGTGGTCTGGGCCTAGAGGAGTCGGACCCCCGGTCGCAGGGGATTGTGGCAAGGTGCTCGGACCTGTCGAGGAGGACAGCCGGCAGCCTAGCACTATCACCGGTCTGGGACCGAATGCACGACGGGGTACACGGACCCTAGGTCGGGGAGTAGCTTCAGGCAGCCCAACAATTCACCTGAGGAGATCGGAGCCTTTATGATCTGTTCCCACCCGCTCCACAATCGGGGCACTAGCGCAACGAGGGGATAGGACTTTCCAACCCAAAACGGTCAAGAAAATCCCAAGCGTGAGCCCTGAGCGCAAGCTCCCATACTTAGCCATAGTAGGGAGTGTGGCCAGACTAGTTCCATGCTACCGGGTCATCAAGTTGAAGTAAAACTAAGTGCCAGGAGGAATGTCACGGATCACCAGGCAGCACCACTTGGGGATAGGACCCAGACGAGCTCCCCTAAGCAGCAGTGGTACCCAGAGACTTTGTTTACCTGATTATCAGTGTCTGCTTATGAACTGAGTGAGTACGAGAGTGACCCCTGCACCCCTCACTGAGTCCCGGGGCATCCCCCTACCCATGGAGGGTTACAACACCTTGCTGCCCCCGCTCCATCACCCCGGGTACTCCCAATGGCAGTGACGGTACTCCCAATTACCGCATACCACGGGTGGCGTCACGAACTATAACTCCCCTGTAAATCCTCCCTTCACTCGAGTGGCCGCATGACAGCGAACCCGGATCCGAGCAGCTCGGCTGCTTCCACGGGGGCGGCGCACAACTAAGGATTGGGCATGTTAAATTTCAACATGCCCAATCCTTTTGTTTTTATGGGAGAGAAGCTGCTGTCAGGTCACTAGCTACAGCTTATTTCCTCTACATATTCGGAACATAAGCGACAAAATCTGGAGGAATAGCTATTGAGCGAAATTGTCCTAAAGGGTATGTCCATATTTACACAAGCTGAGGCCAAGTTCAGCTGTCTATACCTCTATTTATGACTCTTTTAGGGTCTTTTTCTCAACGTCTGAAAAACTGGATTTTGTAGATGCGCCATTGACTTCAATTAAGCAACCTGAGTCTGAGCCATAATTCTGCTACAGAGTTGACATCAGTGCAAACATAATGGGGTCCCCGAAGACCTCCTCGATAGGAACCTTGGCTTGTCCACCACTATATAATGGCGCGGAGATGACACTCTTTTTCTGTTGAGTAGGCTATCACATTGCCGGGTATGTCAGCAACTAGCAAGTTATTGGCTGCTAAAAATTGGTAAATTAACAATGAAGGAGGAATAATCCGTTTATGGGTCTCTCCGCAGAATAAAATATAGCTTCAGAGACACACCGGCCGTTTCCATTACACGTAGCTATTCTGTGGACAAACAAACCAAGGAAGATATTGCTGTGTATGCAAATTCAATAAATTCTGAGCTTCTAAATCATGAGGATGGCAAGTCCATGGCACAAGAGGGAGTCCCACATGACCGGGGATCGATACACGAGATTCTCTGTGTGAAAGGCTTGAAATATTTAGGAGGCGATGTGTAAATCCCTTTAATGAGCAATATACAGTAATGATGTGACATCCTGGAGGACAAGAAGCACATCTATGTTACTTTGTGGCCTGCCCCTTGTATTTATCAATGTCTGTTGGCTTTAAAAAAAAAAGCTACAGAGCCGACAAGAAAACTTTTCTCTCGTAAGATTTTGTAAAGAAAATTTGCAATCGTTCCCTTTTTACTGATTTGATTGACAGGTCATTATCCCTCAACCTAATTCCTTCAAAATACCAAGAGGAATTGGACAGACAATCTCTGCCATAAATCAGGAGAGGGGTCTATTTATATATAGCATGGTGAATATTTTCCTAAAAAAAGTAACTTTTTTTTTTTAGGGGTTTCCAAACTAAAATATACATTTCAGATATTGACAAGGTGTCACAGGGTCCTTCTCCCATATCACACAATAAACAGAGTGAGAAATGGATGAACAATCCAAAGAACATTTATTCAAAGCAAAATCAGACGGTCCATAAAATAATCCACCATACAGAGGGTAAAATAGTCCAGTAAGACGAATATAGTCCAGTAAGCGATAAATGTCCAGGTCTCTCTGGGGAGCTGCAGCTTCTTCCCACAGAGGATGAATCATCCTGCTTCTCTCTTAAAGTTCTCAGACAGACTGAATAATCTCCCAGGTAAGCAGAGAGTTTGGTGAATCTCAGACCCCCCTCCCCCAGAATTAGGGACAAAAGCCCAGTAGGGGGTGATTAACCGGCAAACAGGATAATGTACACAGAATGGACAGAGCACCACGCCTAAAATACGAACCTACACAAAATTATACACAACCCCTCATATTCCACCATGACACAAGGTATTAAAAAAAATGATTCAGTTGTCCAAAAATCCCCTGTATGAAAGGATTTGTGGTGTCCACAGTTTTAAAGGGGTATCAGGAACTTCTTTTTTTTAACAGTGGGCCTAAGAAATATTGCCTGTCTGTTCAACCCACCGCCGATCTCTGTCGGCACAAGATAGTCACAGACTGCTCTGGCTGGTGATTCTGATGCTTTGGCGGACATCTCGTTGACAGAGCAGTAGCTTTTTTGCCGGGCTGCTATGTCGACGGGATGTGACTGCCAACATCATGCTGATTGACAGCCGGCTTACCGCTGCATAATTGTTGGAAGCTGGCTGTCACTCTACATAATGCCAGGAGTGACGCCCTGCCGACGAAGTTGCCCGGAAGAGGAAGAGCTGCTTAGTTGACGTAGAGAGCAGAATCACCAGTAAGAGCAGTCCGTGACTGCTCAGATCCGGTGCCAGGTAGAGCAGGTGGGTACTAAGCCTGCCTGTCAGTTCTTATGCCCATAGTAAAAAATAAATTACTCTTGTATAATCCCTTTACCTACTCCAATAGGCTTGATGGCAAGGTTGTCCTAAATTTATTAAATGAATGGTCAACCATGTGCATCACATCACCGATCCATTGACAAAGGGAACCACCTTTCCCAGAAGCATTCAAAGGCCCGAAAAATTAAGCACAGTGGG
Source organism: Anomaloglossus baeobatrachus (assembly GCF_048569485.1). Lineage (NCBI taxonomy): Eukaryota > Metazoa > Chordata > Amphibia > Anura > Aromobatidae > Anomaloglossus > Anomaloglossus baeobatrachus. Next base: position 174,107,935 of record NC_134362.1, read on the forward strand.
GATAGATGCGGAATGGAGACGTATGGCCTAACAAGGGGGACATAAGTATGAAAAATATTCCAAAACAGTACATGCAACGCACTCAACACTTCTCCAGAAAAGTGTTCCCTATAGTTAGTAAATGTTGCATGATTGGGAAGACTTGGAAATTAAGGAGCTTTACAGAGAGTCGGGGAAGAGGCATTTTCTTTGGACTTCCAACCATCTGGAATTTAAAATAGATTGGGCACATTATTGACTTTTGTGACCATGAACTGTATTTGCCATTGTCCAATATTTCTCATGGTTTTGTGTTTAAACCGGAAAGAATTGCTGATCACTTTGAGTTCCAGAATATTTTATCTTTTTGGAGGAAATAAGTTGGTTGCTTTCTGCTATCAGGACTTAATAGATGCCAATATTGTCAATAGCATTTATTTATAATGCTACTTTCAGCTTCAGTTCTGTCCTGTTAGCTAGTGGGGCTCATATCAATTTTGCTATGAAGCACCATAACTTTTTGTTTGCTGTATGTGATCCTTGTATATAGTATTAGCATCTTTAGGACTGCTATTTAAGCTTCTCAGTTGTCCATTTATAGGTATAGCATGTACCTATTATAATCTATAGAGCTTTTCATATATCAAGGATTCAATGCCAGTAGATCCATTAAAGCCTTATTGACATGTTAATGTTTGTCATACATGAGCAAGTGAATGGCCCTGCAAAAAACCCTGCGTGATGTCTGTTTTGCTAGGAAATGCTAATGAAAACCTTTTATGGGTCCTCATTTAGATTATTTTTAGATTCTGTCGTTTGCCCCATGCATCCTTGAATTTCATGTCCTGTCGTTTGCCCTATGCATCCTTCTATTTCATGTCCTGTCGTTTGCCCTATGCAGTCTTGTATTTCATGTCCTGTCGTTTGCCCTATGCATCCTTGTATTTCATGTCCTGTCGTTTGCACTATGTATCGTTGTATTTCATGTCCTGTCGTTTGCACTATGCATCCTTGTATTTCATGTCCTGTCGTTTGCCCTATGCATTCTTGTATTTCATGTCCTGTTGTTTGCCCTATGCATTCTTATATTTCATGCCCTGTCGTTTGCCCTATGAATCCTTGTATCTCATGTCCTGTCGTTTTCCCTATGCATCCTTGTATTTCATGTCCTGTCGTTTGCCCTATGCATCCTTGTATTTCATGTCCTGTCGTTTGCCCTATGCATCCTTGTATTTCCTAACCTGTCGTTTGCCCTATGCATCCTTGTATCTCATGTCCTGTCATTTGCCCTATGCAATCTTGTATTTCATGTCCTGTCGTTTGCCCTATGCATCCTTGTATTTCATGTCCTGTCGTTTGCCTTATGCATCCTTGTCTCTCACCTTGGAATAACCTTCTCGTGACTGATGAACCCACCTCACCCCTGGTGCCCATTCTGCTGCCTCATCTTGCATTACTCTCTGGCTCACTCCTTTTTGCTCTCTTCTAGACATCCCTGCATATATCCCATCCAGACTACTGTCTACTTCTGTAGCTTTACACACCAGCAGATCCTCTATAGACTGCCCCAGCCTAATTGTTAGGGAACAACTCTTCCACCAGACTCCATCTCTATCCGTCTGTTCTTATCTCTTTGATATTCTGAATGGGTTCCCGTGAAATTGTGTGCGATCTTAAACCTAATCTCCCGGCTACTTTATCATCCATTTGTAGTGCTCTTATCTAATTTGATGTGGAAATCTGAGTATTTAACTCATTTTCTACCAAAGCATAGAAAAGTGAATTTGACAAAGACAAATGTACGGCTCGGTCTGCATCAACGGCAGTGAGGCAACTTTAATATACTGCGTCGGAAAATTGGCGTCTTTATTACTTTGAGTGTCCTGACATCTCTCCCGGCATTTTTTTTTCCGCACCACGGGAAGTTTTTGTAAGACTTTATTAACCTCATGAATCCAAGGTTAGAATTACAATATTCATTATAAAGCACAGACGTTATTGTCCAATTTATAAACTGGAAGCACTACTGGAGAAAAGAAAATTGTAATATAATTTTATAAAAATTTGTCATTTTATAACCCTTCTAAGATGTGTGTTTCCGAGATTGGTATAGGGTGGTCTCCGTGTTTTGGAAAGAACTACACTATTGAAATCGTAAATATTAGTTCCAATGTGGTTATAGAACTAGCGCTCCTTCACTCTGTAATGGAAAGTTATTCAACCTTCAATCCCTCACTTTTCAAAATCTCTGCCTAAGGCCCCTTCATATGTTGGTGTCTTCAGTACATATGGGGTCCGTTCAAACGCATACTCATTACCAGGGGCAGAACAATTGCGGTCGCAAGGGTCACCATCGCGACCGGGTCCGGGGTTTAGGGGGGGCCCCAAGACCTCAGCCAGGTGCGCGCCGCTATTAGCGGCAGGCCATGTGACAACTATGGTGCCCGATGCCAGCGTTGGCCCCCGCCCTCCCTGTGGTTCCCTCACCAAAGATCGCACTTTCAATTGTATTGGCATCGCATATGCCGATACAATTGAAAGCAGTTATGAGAGTGAACATCAAGCTTCCTCTCTCATAATTCTCCCGTTGTGTCTGCACTCTGATATGTTAGCAGAGCGGAGCGCGATGACCTCACTACTGCACGCTGTGCTGAGATGTGCAGAGTGGTAGAATAGTGGACACACTGAGGAGATTGGAGCAGCGGGGGAACGAGAAGTGAGCATTTATTGTATGTATGTAATCACAGTGGCCAGACGACTAAAGGGGTGCATACTACTATATGGGGGTTTTGTGCTACTATATGAAGGAATATGGGGCTGCATGATAGTATATGGGAGCTGCATTATAGTATATAGTTGCTGCATAATACTATATGGGGGCTGCATGATACTATATGGGGGCTGCATAATACTATATGGGGGCTGCATGATACTATATGGGGGCTACATAATATTATATGGAGGACTATAGGGTGCATTATAATATCAGATATTATATGAGTATGGGAAAGCTGAGGGCTAAGGTTAAGGGCCGCTTTACACGTTGCGACATCGCGGCCGATATATCGTCGGGGTCACGTCGTTAGTGACGCACATCCGGCTCTGGTAGCGACATCGCAACGTGTAAATGCTACCTGCGACTATGAACAAGCGCAAAAGTGACAAAAATCGCTGATCTGTGTCACGTCGTTCATTTCCATAATGTCGCTCCTGCTGCTGATACGATGTTGTTTGTCGTTCCTGCAGCACCACACATCGCTGTGTGTGAAGCCGCAGGAACGACAAACATCTCTGTACCTGCGTCCAGCGGCAATGCGGAAGGAAGGTGGTGGGCGGGATGTTATGTCCCGCTCATCTCCGCCCCTCCGCTTCTATTGGCCGGCCGCTTAGTGACGTCGCGGTGACGCCGGACGCACCTCCCCCTTGAAGGAGGGATTGTTCGGCGGTCACAGCGACGTCGCCGACCAGGTATGTGCGTGTGAAGCTGCCGTAGCGATAATGTTCGCTATGGCAGCAAGCACCAGATATCGCATGCACGACGGGGGCGGGTGCTATCGCGCTCGACACCGCTAGCAATCGCTAGCGATGTTGCAGCGTGTAAAGTACCCCTAAGAGCCAAGTGTCAATATATAATTATCCGTTCCCCCACTGGGGCCCATTGAACTCTAGTTATGCCACTGCTCATTAAGATCAATGCAAATCTTCACACCTCCATGTTTTCACATGGACCATGTGTCTGGGTAAATCATATGCGTGTCCCTGTGATCCACACGGAGACCTGTCCGTTTTTCCCGGCAACACGGATGAAATACAAACAGCACATGGATGGCATCCGTGTGACACGTGCCAGAAAAAAAACAGACACTGAAATGAATGTTTGGTTTTTTAATGTGTTAAAGATGTGCAAAGATAGAGGGATGATAGATAAATGGGTAGGTAGATGTATAGCTTGTACAGCTATTTTGTCAACAAAATGAAATAAAATGACTTGGGGTTCCCCATATTTTTGATAACCAATGCAGATAAAGCAGACAGCAGTAGGCTGCAACCCTCAGCTGTCTGCTGTAATTTGGCTGTGTATCAAAAATAGGGGGACCGGGACACTGTTCTTAAAATAAAAAATAAAAAAAATGGAATGGGGTTCCCCCTATTTTTGATAACAGTCAAGGTAAAGCAGATTGCTTGGTAAGTAAGCATGCCAAACATTCAAATGCATAAGTGGCCATCTACTAAAGGGGGCTTTACACGCTGCGACATCGCTAATGCGGAGTCGTTGGGGTCACGGAATTTGTGACGCACATCCGGCCGCATTAGCGATGTTGCTGCGTGTGACACCGATGAGCGATTTTGCATCGTTGCAAAAACGTGCAAAATCGCTCATCGGTGACATGGGGGTCCATTCTCGATTATCGTTACTGCAGCAGTAACAATGTAGTTCGTCGCTCCTGCGGCAGCACACATCGCTATGTGTGACGCCGCAGGAACGAGGAACCTCTCCTTACCTGCCTTCCGGCCGCTATGAGGAAGGAAGGAGGTGGGTGGGATGTTCCGGCAACTCATCTCCGCCCCTCCGCTTCTATTGGGCGGCCGCTCAGTGACGTCACTGTGACGCCGCACGGACCACCCCCTTAGAAAGGAGGCGGTTCGCCGGTCACAGCGACGTCGCCGGGCAGGTAAGTATGTGTGACAGGTCTGCGCGATGTTGTGCGGCACGGGCAGCGATTTGCCCGTGTCGCACAACAGATGGGGGCGGGTACCCACACTAGCGATATCGGGACCGATATCGCAGTGTGTAAAGTAGCCTTTAGTCTATAGGCACAGTGCAAGGCTAAAAGAAAAGATGAAAAAAAATTGTGGGCGAATCCTAACCACTGTTATGTCTACATAGTTACCAATATTTGTGTTGGAAACTTGGGTAAGTTTTAGGTCAGCTACTGGCCACCCTTTTGTGCGTGGCTTTTGTAGGCTCCCCAACTCTTGTGCCACAATGATTTTGGAGAAGGTGGAGGATATTTTTGTTTTTTTTTTTGTTTTGTTTTTTTTTTTCTCTCCATGTCTAAGAAAAACTGATGCCACTATGATCAGAGTAACCTGACTGTTTTCTTGGATATGAAAAAAAACACTGCGGTAAAAATAAAATCTAGTAGATTGTATGCACATTCTATGTTTTTTTTCTGGGGGGAATATAGCAGCAATGCATTTGTATGAAACCATGCGCTGGTAACATCTGTCCAGAGTCCATCAAATGTATATCAGGACTTTGACTTTAGCTGGAAGCTTCTGAAAGCGTAAAATCCATGCAGTATATTTATGAACCCCTTATTCCCAGAGGCATAACGATCGTGACCGGACCTGGAGGTAAAGGGGGCCTGCTGCCCCAGTGCCTGTTTCAGCTAGATGTGCATCCGAGGGAGTGCATTCAGCTGAAATACATCGCAGCACAGACAGCCATCGAGTCCCTGCACTGCGATGTGCCAGACGCCGATTAAGGCTATGCATATTAACTACTCCCTACGCCCATAATCTATGGCATAGAGAGCAGAGAATGTACAAATGTGGCACCCTGGACTAGCCAGGTAGCCACAGACAAAACACACACACACACCCCCACCCCCGGACAGTTACATTAGTCAGCCTCCCTCCAGGGTCTGATGTCCACACCAGGTGGGGCGCAGCCAGGCGGTTGGCCCCACCCACCGAGGAGTTCACAGGCCTGGAGGCGGGAAAAGCAGTCAGTTAGAGTTTGGAGTAGTTGAGTCTAGGAGGTGAAAGTGAGAGGTCACGTACTGCGAGTGTCTGGGTTGGAGCCCAGGCACTGAGAGCAAGGTTGGCAGATGGTGGTGGCCGTCTGCAGGAGTTGGTGGAACTCCGCAGAGCCGTAAGGACCGGGGCTGGGTGGTGGCCCACCGGTACCGGACCGGTGAACGGAGTGAAGCTAAGCACACCCAGGCAGGGCCATCGGACTCCGACCAGGCTTGGAGCCACCGACAATAGTCAAATCCGAATGTGACAGGAACCCCCGGGGTTCCCTGACAACCAAGTCCCGATTGAAGGCAACCGCTCACACCGTGAGGACATACAGCCACCGCTACCGACTAGAAGTCCAAGGGCCAGCACCTGCGGGAAAAACGGGCTCCTCTGGTATCTATACACCGGGGAGCGGACTACCGTTGGGAAGCCATTAGAGTCAACACAGTACACAAAGGTACAGGGAGAGACAGCCACCATCACCTGTCCGGGGAGAGACACAGCAGCCGGCTGCGGGACCCGTCCATCCAGCCGTTTGGTTAACCGGAGACTTTGTGCATCTCTTGCTGAGTGAGTACACCCGTGCCATCCGGAACCGCGCCGCGCTGTCCCTGCAACCCTGCACCTCACCGACCCTGCCTCCCCGTCACACCACCGGGCCCCAGGACCACCAACCCCTACCCACGGAGGGGGAAAACAACATCCCAGCTGCTCCCTACCATCGCTCCCGGGATCCTAGTCACCAGCAGCGGTGGTGCCCATCTTCACCACAACCCGTGGGTGGCGTCACGGACTAAATCCCCAAACAAACCACCCCCTTTTCATTCACGGGCGAGGAGCGCCGCTCGAGTCCCCGGATCCGGCCCTCTGCTCGAGCCACCGAGCAGCAGCTGCAGCGCCGGACCCGAGCGTTAGAGAGTGCAGCGCCTCGCCGCCCGCAACAACTTGGCGTCACGAACAGGATTGAACTGATCTACTTCCCAGTAGAAGTGCGCCTTGTGATCCCCGCCGGCGGCGTCCGGCCGAAAATTTTGAAGCGCCGCCATCTTTGGCGCAAAGATTTCCTGCTCGAGCGTCTTCCCCGAGCAGGGAAGGCGCGAAAAGCGAAGCCCCGCCCCCAACAAGCGGAAGTGCTAAAGGGAACCAAGGGGGGGTGTGTAAAAACCTGCCTAATGTAACCGAGGCCATAAAAGCAGGGACGCCAGGACTCTGCAAACATTTGGTTCCTGGAACACTGCTGTGCAAGATGTCCCGTCTGTCCGGCACAGCTGAAACCCCAGAGCTTACGCCAGGAACAGCGGCATGGGTGGAGGTCCGGACCACACGAATGTGCAGCCGCCTGCAGGCCCAAGTGCAGTCCCTCGTGGATGAATGGACGGCTGACATGGCGGAAGTGGCGGCGGCCATGCGGAGACATGAGGTGGAGGTGGAGACAGAGTTGGAGGAGCGGGTAGGTGACCCACGCCCCTGTGTCCCCGAGGGACCGGTCGCTGCGGCTGAGGGGCCCGGTCTGCGCCCGCTCACCCTGCTGCCTCCCCCGCTATCCGTTTTGGCTGCTGCTGCCCCGCCACTAGGCCCGCTACCCCCACTACTGGTAGCGGAGTTCCGGCCATCCGCCCTAGAGGACCAGCCTGCCCGCGATGTCCATAGACGACCAGCACCGCTACCATGGAAGATCCAGCGGGAGGTGCCCGTCCGCGAAGAAGAGCCGTCTGCACCGGATGTGGTTGCACCTAAGTCCGTTCCGGCTCCGGTAGTCCGTCCGGTCCAGAAGGAGGCGGAGGCCCAGCCGGTAAGGACCCCTGTTCCCAAAACCCAAACCTCGGTGGAGGCTGCGCCGGGTCGCCGCTGTGAGGCAGCACCCCAGGTTATGTCACCGCAGGACCTTCCAAAAAGGGCGCCACACAAGCAGCTGACTGTGCTGTAACTGAGCACACTGTGTATGACATTGATGTGTTGCAGCATGCCATCATCAGAGGAGGACAGAGGGGGAGCCGGGAGAAGGTGAGTATAATCATTTATTTTGTTTACGGTGTGCGGTGTCCGGGGGTATAATGTGTACCAGGATGCGGCCAGGATGGGGACATAAAACTGGCTGGAGCCATTATGGAAATATGTATACCAGGATAGGGCCTTGATGAGGACATGTATACCAGAATATAACCATAATGTCATCATGCACCTGTGGCGCCCCTGACCTGGTCAGGCACCACTGAGTACTGCACCCATACTGGGTGAGTGCAAACAGGTAATCCCAAAGGCTGAGTAGGGTGTGTACGCACAGACACATTGTAACCAGGTCTCACACACCTTAGAGGGGACCCCTGGGCACACCCAGGAGGGTGTGTGGCCTCCACATCTCAGCTAGTGGTGCGGTAGAGAAGCTGGAAGCGAGTTGTTGCAGTGGCAGTCAGGGGAACAGGAGCTGGAGGTAGTAGAGTCTTAAGTGCAGTCGCAGCAGAGTGAACACAATAGTCAGACCCTGCACATGTAGTGGCTGCTGGCGGGGGAGTACATTGCCACACAGTCAGCCTGAAAGACTCCTGCAGAAGAGAAAGGACAGGCAGTTGAGTACGGGCACTCCTGGTAATGAAGCACGAACAGGGAACAGGTCCCTAGAGCCAGACATCCATTTAGTGGTCTGCTAAATCCTGCAGGTGGTGGGACTAGAGGTTCCACACCAACCAACACAGAGTACGAGCATCAGCAGCAATGAGGGGGTCCATAAGGAGGATTGAGCCTGAAGCTATCCACCTTGGTCCATGCTGCCGGCAAACAGGCCAGAAAGGGGAGAAAAGGCAGATGCGACTTCCCTGGATGAATCCCACGGTACTTTAAGTCAGGGGTTGTCCGAAACAAGAAGTGCTAGGAAGGCCAGTCAGCAGTCACCCCTACACCAGCCTGAAGGATACCTGGTTCTTTCTGGTCTATCTCAGTATCGCCCGGGTTACCTCACAAAACCAGCTTAACGTGAGTAAACTAGTTGAAAGACATTTCTGGACTGAGACTGAGTTCTTCTGCTACCTGTTGTTCCACACACATACACCCGAGCCCCTGGGGCCAGCCTCACTCTCGGGAGGCCACACCACCCAACTGCAGATACCATCAGCCCCAGACGCTCGTTAAATTGCAGTGGCGGTCACCCATCACTCTGACCGCAAAACTGAGAGTGGCGTCACGATTCAGAAGCAAACAACCTGACAGAACTGTTGCCAGAAGGGTCCCTACAGAGAAGTCCCCCCAGTGTCCCGCAGGCGACCGCTGCAGCGCTGTTGGTGGGCGACTCACACCAGGATGTGGTCATCATGGGGACATATATACCAGGATGGGGCCATGATGGAGACACATATCACATATGCCAGGATGAGGCCATATATAAAAGGATGGGCCATGATGGGGACATATATTCCAGGATATAAACATGATCCGGTCATACACCAGGATGTGAGACATATTTACTAGAAAGTGGCCCAGGATGGGGGATATTGATATAGGATAGGGGTCAGTACTATAAAATGAAAGGAGAAGTGGGGGAAACTCGAATGTCTTTATAGGTTTTAGAATGCTATAACAACCCATACATCTAACCAACATGTGGGGAGCCAGACTCAAACTTTGCACAGGGGTCCATCAGACTCTAGTTACACCACTGCTTATTCCTTAGGTCTAATTATGTGTGGAAACTTCAGAGATGTAACCTCAAGCTCATGGAAACCTTTTTTTAAATCTGTAACTTGGCCTCCAGCTACCATCGTTATAGTGCTGTCTACTCATGTGAGTTTTGGGCCTCCTCAGAGCCTGAGCGTGTCTGCAACCATGTGAGCTTTGTGCCGCCTCATAGCTTGAGCGTGACTGCTACCATGTGAGTTTTGGGCTGCCTCAGAGCCTGAGCGTGACTGCTACCATGTAAGTTTTGGGCCTGCTGAGAGCCTGAGTGTGACTGCTACCATGTGAGTTTTGGGCTGCCTCAGAGCCTGAGCGTGACTGCTACCATGTGAGTTTTGGCCCTGCTCAGAGCCTGAGTGTGACTGATACCATGTGAGTTTTGGGCCTGCTCAGAGCCTGAGCATGACTGCTACCATGTGAGTTTTATGCCTCCTCAGAGCCTGAGCATGACTACTACCATGTGAGTTTTATGCCTCCTCAGAGCCTGAGCATGACTGCTACCATGTGAGTTTTATGCCTCCTCAGAGCCTGAGCATGACTACTACCATGTGAGCTTTGGGCCTGCTCAGAGCCTGAGCGTGACTTCTAACGTGAGTTTTTTGGCCTCCTCGGAGCCTGAGCGTGACTGCTACCTTTGCACCCCTCTTCGGAAGAGTCATCTCTGATGGAGCACTTAGTTGCAAATGTACACCAATAATAGACTCATAAAGCGACAATGGGGGCATATTTTTGGGCGGTGGTACATTTTTATGGTTGACTGGTAAGTCTATTGAAACAAAGTGACCTTTGTAGATGCCATTTGCTAAGAAAATAGACGGAGTGAGCCCTTTCCCTAAGGGGAAATTCTGACATTCAAACGTTGTCTTTTTTCTCACTTTAAATTTTGACCTATTTAATGTTTTTGATGTCTTTATATTTTGAGTTGAAGATTACAATTTTAATCTATTTATTTATTTTTTTTTTGCAAAAACACTTGTTGATAAAAATGCCTACAAAACTGTTTACCCCTTTTGTACCTGCAAAGTGTGATCCTAAATTGACAACTATTAGTAAGGATTATAATCTGGTTGGGTTTGGGTCTCGAAAGTGGCTTCAGTTTATTCTTATCTTCTTTTTTTACAAAGGGAAGGTGCTTGCGAATCAAGAGTAGGAGATGACTAACCTAGGTTGGCTGTCTAATGGTGTCACACCCACTCAGTGCTCAGTATCAGCCACATTTCCACAGCCGGGCGCTCATTTCGCTCTCATAGGAAGCTGCTCTCAGGGTTGCATCATGGGTTGCTGGTTGACAGTGACTGCGATTTTCTCAGAACTTGTCTTGAGATACGGTACATGGGCATGTGATGGTATCTTACCTGGTTGATAGAGTAATGTTTTGACTTGTTGTATCTGTATAGCTGTTATAATATTCATGTTATAGAAGACATAATTAGTGATCGAACATCCTGGTGTTCAACACGTTCGGTACTCGATCTTTCTCCTTCTCCACCTGATCCACATACAAATCTTCCTCTTTAATTGTCAGCAACGAGTGTTTGATTAGACATCACCTCTCATGATCTTGGTTGATTCCTCAAAGTTTTGTAGCATCTCCCAGATGTCCATGGCCACTCATTGGTTCTTATATGCGGAGGCTGATTGGAATACTGATGAGCATGTTGTAGCTGGTACTCAACTACCACCCTTACGAAGCCAGGCCAACATGTGAAATGTGGCAATCCAGCGTGTGGACACATCTTTCAGTCAGCTGGTACTTGCAAGTGCCAGACTGGCTGTAGCTCAGTCAAATCTGGGTAGATTTCCATAAAGCGTTGAACCATTAATTTGAGCATGTCAGCCAGGTCTGGTATGTGTGCGAGCTTGCCAAGCTTCAGACCCACCACGAGGTTACGGCCATCATCACACATGACCATGCCTGGTTGTAGAATCAGTGTCAATATCCACAGATCTGTCTGGTTTGTTACACCTTTTTGCAACTCTATGGTGGTGTACTGTTTTTCGCCTAAAAAAAATGAGTTTCAGCAGTCTGTTGCCGCTTCACCGAGACAGTGCTTGCAGCTTACGACTGACATGAATGATGTGCTCCAAAATGACAATTCTGAGATGGAGATGTGGGTGCATGAACTGGTGTAGGAAGTGGAGGAAACCTGATGGAATAGAGCCTGCTTTCTTCTGCATTGGTAGCATGTGTGCTGTTACAGCATCCAACTTGCTTTGCAGATTTTGATCCGGCCCTCGGCTAAATATTTGAAATGTTGCCGTGATTTTGAACGGACCACTTACCACAAGAATAAAAAATCTGATGTGAACAGCCTCATAGACTAACGTGGTACTCGTACACAAAAAACTGACGTGTGACTGATCCCTTATCCAGAAGACTGCAGAGGTGGACATAACCTTAAGATTAGAGTCAGATGATCATAGATTCTCTTATCTGAGAAAATGGGGCTAATTATGCAAATCGCATTCTGGTCACACCGTGGTAAATCTTTGGTCGCGCTCTGGTCACGCTCTTGTTCAACCTCTGGTCGCGCTCTGGTCAACCTCTGATCGCGCTCTTGTTCAACCTCTGGTCGCACTCTGGTCGCGCTCTTGTTCAACCTCTGGTCGCTCTCTTGTTCAACCTCTGATCGCGCTCTTGTTCAACCTCTGGTCGCGCTCTTGGTCAACCTCTGGTCGCGCTCTTGGTCAACCTCTGGTCAACCTCTGGTCACGCTCTTGTTCAACCTCTGGTCGCGCTCTTGTTCAACCTCTGGTTGTGCTCTGATCACACTCTGGCCAAGCTTCAGACCCACCACGAGGTTACAGCTATACATGACCATGCCTGGTTGTAGATTCAGTGTCAATAACCACAGATCTGTCTGGTCTGTTACACCTTTTAGCTACTTTGTTGTGGTGTACTGTTTGTCACCTAAAAAAAATTAGTTTCAGCAGAGTCTGTTGCTGCTTCACCGAGATGCTCTGGTTAACCTCTTTTCACTCTGGTCAACCTCTGCTCGCGCTCTGGTCAACCTCTGCTCGCGCTCTGGTCAACCTCTGCTCGCGCTCTAATTAGAGTTCAGGAGCCGAAAACTTTGTGATCAGCTTAAACAAGTGTCACATGTTATCTCTCTTTCTCTTCATGTTCACACCACAAATTTTGGACTGACTACTGGTTTTCTGAGTTATCATTCTGTTAGTTTGGGTCAGCAGATGCTCAATCACTCTAGAAATTGGGGACTTATTAAGCCAGCCTTAGAAATATTGGGGTATGTGCTCGGAACATCTTTTTCAGGGGGGCAAACCGGCTGTGTTTTCCTATAGGAAGACTCTTTAATACTTGTTTTATTTTTTTCCTGAAATATATTTTTAGCATTTTTGTCATTTCCCAGATGCTTTTTTGTTTTTTTACCACTGGTGGATTTGTTTTTGAACATTCTTCCATAGTTTTGGGGTTTTTTGTTTTTGCTTTTTTTTAAACTCTGCTCAACAGTGAAGAAACCACTAGTGGTTTTGAAGCAAAAACACAAAAAAAACACCTTCTTTACATCTTTCGGCCATATTTTTAGCCTTCCCATTGACAACTAATGTAAAATATAGCGCTTCTTCAGAGCAGAAAACACGTTAAGAATGGACTGGTCACTTCTTTTATCAATTTGGTGTCTTTGATGTTCATGCTTTTGATGTCCATAGTCACAATAATCTTAACTTTAATCTTTTGTATGACTGCACACATTAATGGGCATGTGCGAAGGTGAAGGGAGGCGGAGCTGTGACATCACCTATTGTGATTGGTGGATCCTTTCTCAACTGTGTATAGAGGTGTTAAAATCTCATTGTAGTCTTCTCTCTAATGTTAAGATGTCTGTGGAAAACCTTCTGAAAGGACAAAGTTTTTTTAAATACATGCAGTACAAAAACCTGTCATTTTCTGATGATGGCTTCTCTTTAAATGATACGATATGGTTTCTACCCTGTAGCACCTAGTGGCTTTAATCTCCATAACTTTATTTATACATGCCAAGAAATAAGTCCGCCTGCGTTTCACGTGTTGTCCTAATATTAAGGATCCGAGGTCAGAGCTCTGTTCGCGGATTAATTTTTGACAACTTGACTGGAAAATCTTCGTACCAAACATTTGGACATGGAAGTCGTAATGATGTCATGTTGTTTCCCTCGCACACACCCATGGCGCTTGCTTCTCCCTTCTAATTTGTTGCCATGTATTTTGCCAGCTTTGCCTAGCAAAGCAGTGATTTTACTGGAAGGCTTTCGTATGTAACTTCTTACACGATTTTA